>NW_019397539.1:0-40271 GCF_000591075.1 Eurytemora carolleeae | reverse complement strand
ACTGTTTAAACATATTGAATAAATTTAAATTCCAATATATAATTGAATAAAATTTTCTTGTCTCGTGCTTGTGCATAAATATCAAAAGTAGAGGAGCTAAAGCCTAAAGAGTCACAAAGATGTGCCCAGCAGCCGATGATTTGAATATTTTGAACCTGTCAATCCTCTTAAAATCACAAAATACGTAAAAAGAATTATTAAATAGAAAATATTTATACCAGAATGACAATCAAATTTCGCGAAATGTGAACATATTTTTGTTGCCGAAAATGATGTCTATACACAAAATTGTTTTTTAATTCGCAAAATAATTTTGGGAAAATTAAATTTCGTGAAATCTAGGACGTGGCATTCGATTGGTTTAGACGTTCTGTTTGGTATTCAAACAAACCGAAAAAAAACAACAAACCATACAAATCTAACAGAATAAAACCTTTGCCCCTTAAAATCTACACGGCTCCAATCCTTGCATAATCCGAGCACAGGCTGGCAATATATACGAGAACCCAGTCTGAATAAAGATAGGATAAAAATTGTTTATTTTAACTGTTTAAATTAACAAAAAGAAGTAAATAAAACAATTTAGAAAACTCAGATATGGACTTGAAATGAAAGTGCTGAGTTCTGATTTTGTTAATGGTTGTCATTGTAAATAGATAAAATAGAATAGATTTATAAAAAGATTTTTTAACATTTTACAAAATTTTGTTGTTAAACCAAATTCGGGAATATTTTTTCATACAACTTTTACAGTGGGTGCTGGGCAAGGGAGTTAATCAATTATAAAAAAAGCTCACAAATAAGGATTGGCAACCAAGAAAATAAAATACTTTTTTATATGATTGTTGCTGATCTGAAAGCTATTTTCACATTTTGAAAAAAAATGTGGCAGATTTCTTGTTAATATTTCAGTTTCCTAATTTTATTTGTTGAATAAGAGAAACAGAGGATTTATTTGCCAGCATTTAGTTTCCCTTATTTATGGAAAGAACTAAATTATTTTAATATTTTGATTCTCAATGCCGTAATGATTTTTTAATTACAAAAGAACATAATGTTTTTCTTTCTATTTCGTTTATATTTTACGCTTGAAAAAGATAACTTTGCAGACTTGGCACATTTCCATCACTTAGTGTTAGAAATGGGCCAAGTGTTAGATTTTGAACTAATTTCCCCTGGAATATCAGAGACTCCACAAAAAACATTATTAAAATTGTAATACTTCAAAGATTTTGAAATCCAACAAGAAAACCAAGAAAATCTGCGAAAGTTCCTATTTCCTATTTAAAAATGTGAGGCATGGCTTCTTGAAGAAAGATTTATAAAATAAGGTAGGATGACTGTTATGGAAACAATTACAATCCTTGAAGCCCAACAAAAGTAAATAAAAAAGATTTTAATTTCTGTAATACCACATAGTTCTGCGAGATGTTACTAATTGATTTCTGCTTAAAGGGACCGTTCACTTATTTGGGTATGATAGGGAGTAAACTAAATAGCCCATTTGCTATTCATTTGTATAAGTTTTACTTTTTAAAGACGACGATGCTTTTTGTCATATGTCATGCGGATTAAAAAATTCTAAATATTAGATTAAACTGTAGTATCTAATTTTTAATTGTAAATATCTTTAATTTTTTCAAAGTTATTTAAGAATTGTCTATTTTCAAAATATAACTTTTTTTTAACACTTAATTGATTGATACGTTTTCCTACTTCACCAGAAATCCCCGAGTTGGAATCTAGGAACCAGTTTGACGGAGAGAGAAGGTCGTCATTGTATATGCATGTTAATTTTTTTCTAATTCTAAAATCAAAAGTTTCATATTTTATTATGTAATATCTGACACATGATATGATGTCACTAAAGTATGTTATTGTTAGATTTTATTGGGCTGTTGTTACTCCTATTACGCTATTTCTCCAGCCATAGTTATCTTTGAAAAGTAAGACTAATGAATAGCTATGAGGCTATTTAGTTTACCATGAAATTACCCAAATAAGTGAACGGTCCTTAGTAAATCGTAATTAGTTGAAAATTACGCAAAATATTTTAATTTCAAGATTTAAATGTCGAAGGTAGGTTTACACCATTATTAGGCAGATAACAGGGTTAACGTTTTTGGGAAAAGTGTTCAGCTATTTATCAATAATTAACAATTTAAAAAATATTTCTAATTAAAGATTTTTTCATGTTTTTTTCATGTTTGACCAAAATCCTGAAATGAGGGAAAAAATAAAGTAGAAAGTAATTGTTTTTAAATCGCTATGCAACAACTGTTTGACTACTGCCTGAAATCTAGGAAACCGAATTTATGGCTTTCAATTTGCAAACCAATCAACTAACCATGGCTATCTCCAGACACATTGAAGCACTCAACAGTGTATAACCTTTTGCAGAAAAATATTTAAATTGCGAATTGTTCGGTTTACATATATATGTTATGTTATATATGTTAATATTTTATCATATATTACAACCTTTAAAAGCAAACTTGCGAAACGAAAAAAATAGATAAAAATAAGATATCCATGTCTTTCTAGTTAACGATTTCTCATGTTCAACTATGTTTTGTCTTCAAAACTGACTTATAGTGAATATCTGCTGCAAAACTGACTTATAGTGAATATAATGAAAATAATGACGTAAAATCTCATAGCTTAACATTTTCTAGCCAAAAAGACTGGAAAAGGGAGGGGTGGCTGCTCTCCGGGTTTTGAGGAAAAAAATTTTCTTTCTTAGTTTTCCTCAGATTTTTTTAACAATATGATGATTTTTGGTGTAATGCGGCCCATATAGAAGGCACTAAATTTGTTATAGAACAATTTTATTTTGTGACCGTTCAGTAAAAACGCATTTTTAATGGCATCAATCAATAAAAGATTTTTTAGGCAAAAAATTGGATTTTTCTGAAAAAAATTGGAAATAAGATAACTTATAAAGATGTATTTAGACCAGCTCAAATGAAACCTTTATGTATCTAGCTAAAAACAGATATTTACATTTACCAAAAATCTTTAATTTGCGATGTTTTTCCTGAAAATATCTGAACAAAGACAGTAAAAAAAAAGGGTAGCAGAGTCCTTTTTCACTTTTCGGATTAAAAGTACCCATTTTAAAGGACTTTTCATAAAATGTCGGATAAATTTTCACATTTATACTCCGAAACCCTGGGAGCAACTCTAAAATCCTGGAAGCACTCCAAAACCCTGGGAGCAATTCAAAAACCCTGAGAGCAGCCATCCCTCATTGGAGGGTCATGAATAGATCCTCCCCCTTCTACACACACACACACACACACACACAAACAAGAACACTGTTTAAACATATCTTTACCTACAAAGTTCTGGATGACTTTTTAATTGCATTGGTAATAATTCTAATGTAGCTCGTAATATCGTTTTAAAAAGATATATAAATATATCTCAATACAAATTCGGTTTAAAAGTATCATTTTAAAATGTTTTTTTTTTGCAAAATTATGCATTTCATATTTTGGTCTGAATTGAACGGATTATTGATTATTAAACAAACTATAGTTGAATAATTTATGATTAATTTTCATTTAGGGTTGATAATCGGATTTAAAACGATCAAAAGAACGAATGCTTTTTTCGTTTCGTTTTCATTAAAAAAAAAATGATCAGTTTTGAAAACAAACCACTGTTTTGGAACTTTCAAAACATTTTTTTTTAATCGAAAAACGATCGTTATAAAAAGAATTGCATAAGAATTTGAGTTTTGTGACAATTAATTTAAAAAAAAATTTTCAGGAAGACAAGGTTATACATGTTGTCTTGAATTTTTTTATCGAGACAAATAACCTAAATGTTTTCTGACCTCGGATTTTCTGACCCAAAAATGTAATTTCGATCGTTTCCAAAAAAGTGGTAACAATCCATCCCTACGTTACATTAAATTTGGATTTTGTTTTATAAAAATCTAATCTATTATTCATAATGATAAAATCTAATTTATAATACTTAAAAATATGAAAGAATCTATGAAATAAAAAGAATATAGCTAGTTGGGCCTTACAGTTGCAAGTGTAGTGACCGTCCAATTTTTTGTAAATTTTATTGATTATTTTCTCATTTGGGGTGATGAGTACACAAAAAAATACAATGTAGGGAAATAAAAAAATGTTTCAAAAGGGAAAATTGTTCTTAAAATTTTCATACTTTATTTGCTTTACTACAGGGTGTCTTTGTTGCGAATTAGCATTGTATTACCTAATTTCAAAAGCCATAATATTATCATGTCTGCTAGAAGTTATTTTATGAATAGGGTAAAAGACTGTAAAGATGTGTCTATTATGTCTCCGCAAGATGAACAGTGAAGACGGACAAGTTTACTCTGTTTGTATACTGTAATTCTCTTGTTTTACTAAGTACAATCGAATCAACGATAATATATATATAGATATGCAGGCAGGTAGAAACCTCCTTCCTAAATTGCTTTTATCAGACAACTAATTTTTGAACCTCTGAAAAAATGTGCACAAAGAGACATCTATAGCAAATTGATTACTTTCTATATGCCTTTCTCCCCTTTCTGCTATCTGTAGGAAATACGCATTCTTCAGCAGTCCAAAAATTGTCACAGCAAAGTGTACGGAAACCCTATCGCCCCCTCCTTCTATTCAATTCTCCTTGCAAAATGTGAGCATAGCAGACGAAACTCTTACAGATTACAGCTTTCTCAGTAGGTATCACTATACTAAATCAAAGAATTATTTAAAAAGACGATATCGAATTCGTCACTGAATTCCCATATTTTTTGGAACACCCTGTACATACATTGCTTCAGTTCCGATTATTATTGGTAAGGTTTTTTCCTACAAATTTCCTTTCAAATCTATTTAACAAGGAGGTGTTACATTGAATATTATCTTCAATTACAAGCCAGATGTAAATCCTAGGGATTTTCGAGATCAATTAATTGCACCCATGGTTCAGGGCTTATGCAAATATTTCACTCTAGATCCCCGTACTCTCGTTTTGGTATCAATCCCTTTAATAACCTCTTTATACATATCTCTCAGAGTATAAATGAATTGGGATTGATTAGTTTCATAGTTTATTTATTAAATACATCTGTAACGTTTATTCATGTTTAATAAGTTCTTTTTAGATATTCAACTGCTACGGTTCAGGATCTGTCCGAGTAGCTTCCTTTATTACTCTATCTCGTTTAGCTTCTCCAGTTCAGTGTCTATCTAGGAAGTTTCTCCAACTCGATATCCCGTTTAGCTGCTCCAGTTCAGTATCTATCTAGGAAGTTACTCCAACTCGATATCTCGTTTAGCTGCTCCAGTTCAGTATTTATCTCGGTAGCTTCCACAACTTGATATCTCCTTTAGCTGCTCCAGTTCAGTATCTCTTACACTTCAATCTGAGCTGCTACTCTAGCTGCTTCCAGAGCCTCTGCTAATTTAGCTGCTCTTACAATTTAGGCTGCTTCCACTAAATTCCCAGCTGCTTCTTTTATTACCGGAGCTGCTTCTAGAGTTGTCTATATGTTAACTGTACTTACAGTTGAGGTGCTCCCAGAGCTATTTCCAGAGTCTATTCTATGTTAGCCTTACTCAGAGTTCGAGCTGCTTCTAGAGTCTTTGCTATGTTATCATCATTGTTATCATCATTATTATCATCCTTGTTATCACCATTGTTATCTCCATTGTTATCATCATTGTTATCATCATTGTTATCGTCATTGTTATCATAATTGTTATCATCATTGTCATCATCATTGTTATCATCATTTTTATAACAATTGTTATCATCATTGTTATCATCATTTTTATTCTCATTGTTATCCTCATTGTTATCATCATTGTTGTTGTCCTTGTTACCTCATGGTTATCATCATCGTTGTCATAATTGTTATCATCAGAAGAGCTGTTCCACACCAAGCAGCGTCTCTTGTCACAAGGTTATCTTATTCTTCTATGATGGGTATATGGAGTGCTGTCTGTAAAAATCAGCGTCCCCAGTATCAGGTTTGAATATCCTAGTTCTCCTCTGTATCCAGGATATTCCAGTGGGTAATTCAGACGGGCTGGTACGAGAGCAATTTGTGCAGTTCTAGAAGCTACAGAATATGAATCCATGAATCCCTTGATGAGATCTACAGATGAGTATGGTGGAATCTCATGATGAGATCTACCGATGAGTATGGTGGAATCTCATGATGAGATCTACAGATGAGTATGGTGGAATCTCGTGATGAGATCTACAGATGAGTATGGTGGAATCCTTGATGAGCTCTACAGATGAGTATGGTGGAATCCTTGGTGATATCTACAGATGAGTATGGTGGAATCTCATGATGAGATCTACAGATGAGTATGGTGGAATCTCGTGATGAGATCTACAGATGAGTATGGTGGAATCTCATGATGAGATCTACAGATGAGTATGGTGGAATCCTTGATGATATCTACAGATGAGTATGGTGGAATCTCATGATGATATCTACAGATGAGTATGGTGGAATCTCGTGATGAGATCTACAGATGAGTATGGTGGAATCCTTGATGATATCTACAGATGAGTATGGTGGAATCTCATGATAATATCTACAGAGGAGTATTGTGGAATCCTTGATGAACTCTACAGATGAGTATGGTGGAATCTCATGATGAGATCTACAGATGAGTATGGTGGAATCCTTGATGATATCTACAGATGAGTATGGTGGAATCTCTTGATGAGATCTGCAGATGAGTATGGTGGAATCTCTTGATGAGATCTACAGATGAGTATGGTGGAATCTCTTGACGAGTCCTTGGTATATATAGGTATTCAAGCTGCCCTATATCTTAATGTCTCCATTGAGAGAAGATGGTGCTTCTACATGTCCTGGAGTTCCTATTTGTCCTGGATATCCTAGAGATCATGGCTGCTCTGTATCTTGAGTGTTCCTATTACATGCACCATCTCGAGAATCTAGAGCTTCATCTGGCTCCTCCATATCTTGGGTGTCTCCATTGAGAGAAGATGGAGCTTCTGCATGTCCTGGAGATCCTGGCTGCTCTGTGTCTCGAGTGTCCTTATTATATGAACCAAATCAAGATCATAGAGCTTCTGCTTATGAACAACTTAGCTGCTCCAAGGCCCCAGTAACTCTGTTTATAGCTCCAACTGTAGAATAAAGAGAGTCCTCTGATATCCTCACTCTTCAGTGATGTTGAGGACTTCGAGGGTGTATATTCCAATATAATGATAAGGAAGGAGGGCAGTGTACTCAGGCGCGCAACTAGGGGGGGCCAGGGGGACCAGGCCCCCCCTAGCCTGATTAGGGGGGGCATGCCCCTCCCTTAAGAACTCTTGCCCCCCCTGTAGGGGGGGGGGGGGCAAGAAGTGACGAAGTCCACCCTGTTTTGCAATTTAGCGATTCATGAATCCTGACCCTGAGCAAATTTAAGAGCTCTTATCGTAAAATAAAAAAAAGATAATTGAACTTTAGTTTATTGAGCTTATAGTTCAATCGATATAGCACTTAATTATATACACACACACAGACCCCCTTCGTCTCCGAGACTAACTACTGCTGTAGATCAGAACAGGTTGACAAGATTCCAAGGTGCCTTAGTCTTTGTTTTTTTCATTATGCTGTTTTTTCCTGGGAAAGGGAAATGGGGTTTATTAAGTATTTTTTAGATATTTTCACTATCAGTTCTGCCACTTATTAAATGATATTGCTTTAATACTGTAGTACAACTATTAAATTAATCCTACATGTTCACCGCAAATAATGTATGATGTGTCATATTAAAAAAAAAAATATTTTTCATGTAAAAACATGAATTTTTAATGAAAGGCATTTCTTGTCAGTTTCTGAGTACAATGTACATATTTGATTTATATAACTAATGAAAATTTATATATATATATATGTAAAAATTGTAAATTAATTATTTTTGTGATTTATACAGGGTGTCCCAATAAACATGGGAATTCAGTGACGAATTCAATATAGACATTATAAACACATCTTTGCAGTGTTTTACCCTTTTCATAAAATAAACTATAGGAGACATAATAATATTATGGCTTTTGAAATTAGGATTACAATGCTAATTCATAACAAAGACGATATCGAATTCGTCACTGCATTCCCATGTTTTTTGAGACACCCTGTACCAGAATAGATTTCTTTTTTTATTTCATATCAGATGTGTTGACTTACTGAATATCCGGTTGGCAGAGTTAGTTTTTTATTGTTTAAGTATAACACACATTTTTCTTGCCCCCCCCTAAAAATGTTTAGGATGGGCCAAAAAAATTTTCGCGCTTCGCGCGAAATATTTCCCCCTAGCCCCCCCCCTAACCAAATGTCTAGTTGCGCGCCTGAGTGTACTCCTTAGTTCTTTGGTATATATCGTAAGATATATCAGCCTGATAAAAGTCCAATTGTGCAGGTCCCCAAGTCTTGGTTGTAAATACGGAAGATTCTCTTCTACGTCCGAACTAGGGTTTCCATTCGCAAAACTTTTGCGCAATTTTTGCGAAACGAAACGCAAAATTTTTTTCATTTGCGCATCAGTTTTACGCGGAAAAACAACAATTTGCGCAATCATTCGCAAAAGTCATTTCGCGCCAAATTGCCCTATTCTGCTTTTGCGAAACTCAAGTTTTGCACAATTCCGCAACTAGAGTTTTGCGCAATTCCGCAATTTCGTAAATATCAAACGGTTGGTGACGGTGTGTGTTATTCTCGAAAAATCTTGTTTTGGAATATCTTCCTATTGGTCACTTTTACATAATTGACCAATGACAGTTAAGAAGAGTTCAATTCAAATCTCACAATTTTCTCGACAATTTCAGTTTTGGACATGCATATTTCCTAAAAGTAGATTCTTCAGGCATTGGTTACTTTCTTGCATTATTTTATATGAGATGAAAAATATTTCAGAATTTGATTAAAAAAATTAAGAATATAATTCATACTTGATTAGGCAAAGCTTTCAAGGGTCACTTGAAATTATTTAATAGGATTAAAATATTGCCAAGTTTCACAATCTCTAATTTCTATTATATTAATTTTGGTCCCTTAATTTAAACTTTTTGTAACTGGAAGTAACCAATTGAGTGTAGTTTAATCGTTATCATACTCGTATGTTAATATTTTTTTTATGTATGGAATAAATCTTCAGTTGTTTAATTCTAAGCTTAGAATATTAATTTTTGACAATTTGCCTGACAAGTTACATTTGCGTAAAACTTGCGGTTTCGCGCAAATTTTGCGCAAAAGATTTAGTCATTTCGTGGAAACCCTAGTCCGAACCGAACTGGTCAAGGATCCTGGGTGCACTGTTTCTATTCTCCAGGTTCTCTAATCAGCTTATATTCAGACAAAGGGTTGAGGGGTTTTAGTATCTGGTCATATTCTAAATGCTAAACCATGCTTTAAATACTACTAAGGTAATTATTTAAACCAGTAAATCATTTAGAAACCTCTTCTGTGATTGACAAATGATATCAAAATTTACATTTGTTATCATTTAAGAACCATGAAATGATCATTCTTTCTAAAACACTTGATCAAAATAATCATGCCCATGGCAAAAACCTTGTAAAAATGCGCGTATAGGCAGGCTCTCTGCTGTTCCAGTCGGAACCCGTCAGTCACAGGGTGCAATTGAAACTGCATTGCAAGTTTAAATATTTAGGAACACAAAATGTTTTCACGTAATTTCTAGGAATCAAGGGCGGCTTCTGGATATATGATAGGGGGGGGGGGGAATAATATATCCTTCTTTATTCCAATCTACAATAATTTAGTCTTCTTGGGCCGCTTGAAGTACAGGCAGTTAAAACACTGATATCCGAGATTGAGGGAAGCCTCTTTGGGTGCATCGCCATTCTTCCAAGGTTGACCAACCAGTGGTAATAGATGACCTGTTTAATCAGAGCATTGAGCAATATTTACATCACAAAGTTTCAGTGGTCGATAAAAACTTGATTATATGTTTGATTACTGCGCATATTCCTGATATACCGAAACTTGGGTTATCATGGATGTATTTTTTGAGGAGGATATATTATATGTTTATTTTTACAATGTTGTCACTTCCAAGTAAACTTTATTATTTATTTACACAAATAAATAAAATTATTGTTTAAATGAAACCGTCCTTGTCTGATTCCACACAAAATGGGGAATTTTTTGCAAGCTGGAAACCTTACATGAAATTACGACTCCAGCCTCTTTAACTAACTCAGAATTAGAATGAAAATTGTGATACTGCTGTTCCTAGTACTCAGCCATGGCTGGGTTCATGCGGGAAGATTTCATTTCTCTCCGCTAGAGTTTGGAAGATCAGACAGGTCAGCTATATTATAGTTCTATCTATATGCAGACTGTGTAGACGATTAAGTGCTAAACTTTAACTAAGGCCGTTCCTTCCATAGACTACATTGGTCGACAACTTGACGTCTCCTATATTGGTCGTCAAGTGTACGGAGAAATTATCTATCTATCAGATAATTATTTAGCATGAGTCATCTAGCAGCCAACATATCGTCCCCCAAAGTCGTGAACTACACGACCACTATTTATAGAGAGAACGAGCTCTGAACATATGTAGTATTATAGTTCAGTACACAGTTTATTTCTTCTTATTTACCTCGAAGCGGGAGTGTCGTTTTTTGTGAACGACCTATTGCATTTTTTCAGTCGTTCAAAGCACATTGATTTCCTTTGTTATCAAATTTAACATTCATTTCAATCTATTTTGTTTGTTTTCTCACTAAACGATCGTTCAGTAAAATCATTCTCAGTAATTCCTTGTTTCTGAAAGACACCATCATTAACAAAAAATTTAGCTTGTTCTCAAAACTTCAGCTTTTTTACGAAAATTATACCCCTCTCTAACTTACAAAAATTACAATTCAAATTTAGGTAGATATAAATTTCAAAGTTAATAACAATCTGCTGATTAGAACTCTTGATGATGATTACCAAGAGATGAACTGGAAAGAATATGAAGAGGTTGTTAGTGGCTCATTGTTCCATAAACTTGAATCTGGGAGTCTTGGTTATGGAGCCAGGACTCAGACACCAGATCATAGGAAATGCATTGCGAAATGGACAGGGTAATATGTGTAGACTTTTTTATGTTACCTTAACATTTATAGTTTACAGTGTACACTAGGGAAGGGGGTACAGAGGCGCCATGAGCCACGCAAAAATGACCTCTGAGCCTCCAGATTTGCAGCAGAATGACCTGTAGGCTCCACAAAACCGTCTCCATGCTTCTCACTACATCTCCAAGTCTCCGCCATTTTGTCTCAATGCCCCGCATTTTGGTCTCCAATAAAAAAATATTTGGCCTTTACGATCACCAAAAACCTTTTTCCAAAAAATCTCAACACCAAAAAATATTTTATAATGATACATTAACATTTTTTATTACAAATATTTCATTTTAATTGAGATTAAAGGTCTTATTTTTGTTGTTCTAAATTTCCAAAATTCCTTAAATTGTGAAGATATAAAGTTAGACAAATATCATAATATTTTACAGAGGTTTCATGTACGAATCAAAGGATATCAGTGCCAATTCACAAAACACAGCAGTTTTTGTAAAATGCTAAAATTTGTGCTATTACTTGTGATATTACAGTCGTTTATAAATTATTATTTTTGATTTGTCAATTGAAATATTGTTTGAAATATTGCAATATATTGCAGAGTCTTCTATGAAGAATTAATATTTTGATTTTCATGGTTTATTATGTAATAAAAGGTAAACAAAAAATAGAAACAGCAAGTGGAGATCATGTCGTGGAGGCAAAATGGCGAAGGCTAGGAGACATAGCGAAATGCACAGAGACGGTTTGCGCGGGGCCTGGAGGTCATTCTGAAAATCTGGAGGCTCAGAAGTATTTTTTCAGGGCTCATGGGGCTTCTGCACCCCTCCCTCGTGTACACTGTATCACTGTATATTATTTGTATATTATATATGAACTGGTAAAAGTGTACTTACATTGTCTTCATCCACAACTCTCAGTATGTAAAGGGTTACCCACAAAGGATGAAACTTCAGAGATGATTGTACAGAATTTGTTTAATCTGTTTTCTTGCATTCAGGGTTCCTTGTAGGTCAAATCCGGTTTTTTTCTGTGCTTAATCAATTAGTAAACCATCAAAATACTCAATTGAATACAGAAACCAAAAACTAAACTTTAATTCGTCATATTTTAGAGATTTGGGTCGTCTGTACTGTCTCATCCTTTGTGGGTAACCCTGTATTATGATAAAATGCCTCAATTTCCAAGACAGGTCCAAGGAACTATATGCAGGAATCATATATATATATATATATGCATATTATGTACTGTACACTCTGGGAGTAATATAAACAAACCCAGTACTCCCAAAGCCGTTGATGGGAAAGGATCAGGGAATAGGAAAAGGATAGATAAAGTGATGTAACAGTTCAATAAAACACACTAGTTCATATATCAATTTAGTCGGGTAACAAATTGATTATCTAAATGTGATTTTTGGCTTTTAGGTCAATATGATAAATTTAGTTACGCCTAAAGTGAGATATGTGCGACTTGTGCATAGGGTTTTCAGCGAACGAAACGTTTTGTGAAAAAATGCGAAAATTTTCGTTCGCATTATGCAAACTTTTTCGCGAAAGTAAATTAAGCGTAAACAAAGCGAAATATTGCAAAAAAAATTTTCGTGAAAATGCGAAATACGAAAATGACGTTGGCTATACAACCTTTCATTTTTCACAAACACTCCCTTTATTATTTACACTTTATTCAGAATTCCAAACACTGCCCTTGATTCTGGGGAAATTAGTTATCTGGAAACAAAAGAAAATGGTAAGAAATCATGACTAATTTTGTATTAAGTTTATCTAGCTTTCTATCCTCATAAAATAATTTTCCTAATACTTGTTTTTCCTTATACTATTTTTATTTTTATTTTTCAATCTTCTACTGTGTTTACTAAGATTAGTCTCAGTAATCATGAATGAAAAAATTTATTTCTTCAAGACCTTAATGCATTTTACATGAAAGTTTCGGCTTGGAGCTATTTCAATTTTATAATGGAGTCTGAATTTAATAAATTTGAGCCGCATCTCAAATCCACCCAAAACCGGTTTCAATTGAGCGCCGGCTTAAAACTTGAAATATTGAATATAATTTTAAGTAAAACCAACCATATTTGTGCTGTGTCTCAAATTTAAGCCGCAGCTCAAATTCATTAAATTTGGCCCCGGGTTTGTTTTAATAATCTATTGTGTTGTAGTTTATTGATGAATATATAATTCTTCTAAAGGAAATCTGGTTTCTATTTCTGGGGTATGTGGAAGGCAAGTTCTTGGGACAAATAGGACAACAGAGTGTGATCCTCTTGGATTGGTGATTAATTAAAACATTTTTTAAAAACTTGTTTTTTTATAATTATGATTAAATGTAACAGAAGAGTGGGACAAGAAAATTAAATTACTTTTGTTTCAAAGAACTTTTGTTGTGACAAAACTGGACAGTGTGTAAATGACAAGACTTGTGAGTGTGATGGCTGCATTAACTACAAAAAAAGTAGGAAATTGATTTAATTAACATCTTAAAAATGTGTTTATATTCATAACTTTTAAAGAATATTCTAACCGGAGAAGAATTCTTGAGAGATATGTCGGCGGTGTTGAGGATTGCTCAAGACGCTGTTTACTGGGTTCTCAGTGTGATATGTTTACTATTACAAAAGAAAACAATCGCTGCATATTCTACCCCCATTTCAAGCTGAAGCACTTACCCTTCCACCAGGTACAATATTTGAAGGGGAATTGAGCACGATTCTATATTTGAACGTTTTATGTAGTTATCTTGTAATAAAGCTCTTCACTAATTTATATATATCTATTTCAACTTTTAATTGTAGCTTCATCTGTAAGCATCTTCTCTTTGTACAGTATAAAAGGAGAAGAAAAAAGTTAGGGAATTTCATAATATTTTCAAAATTTTACCGAAATAAAAAACTTTTAAACACAATTTTTAGAAATTTTCATAATTCATAAACCTTCCCCGGGGTCACATGAGGTCTCACACAAAATTTGGGCCCGATCGGTTCTTCTGTTTTGAATTTTATTGGATACAAATGGGCAGACAGATAAGCAAAGAATATATATAGATACGAGATTTTTCTCAAAACTTCAATGCTGCACTTGACATTATAGGTTACAAAGACTGCTAATGGGGATAAAACCTTTATCCTTGAATGTGTGGAAAGTCAAACAAATGTGCTACCAGGGGGTGATTGGAGTACACAACCAACTCTTCCTTGGACGGAAACTTCAACATGTTCTATTAAAAGTTATGATGGAAGAATTCATTACAAATATTTAGAAAATGTCTTGCCTGGTATGTAAATACTCATTTAATAAATCTTTAATTTTGGATTTAAATGGCCTTTCATGATGTTTGAGCGGGTTTTAAATGAATGCATTTAAATCTTCTGCTTTAAAGTGTTATAGTAAACAAACATCATCTGAGTAAACAAGTGCCATTGTCTAAAATCATGCAATCACATAATTTGTATGTATGTATGTATGTTTTGTTTTCACTTCTTTTTGAATAACTGTAAAAGATGTCTAAAAAAATAGCTTATTTGGTCTAAATGAAGTGATTAGAAAAATAAATATTTAATAAATTAACTTTATTCTATTTTAATCCAAACCAAATTCTACAAAGAAAAGAAAAAACAAAAAAGATTCATATTTCTAACATTTAGTAGCATGTAATATCATCAAGGTAATATAATTACAGAAAACATGGCGAGAATAAAGCTGGAAAGCCAGTAAACTTTGTATAAATCATTGTTTTTTTTGATTCGTTTTTTCTTTTTTCAAAACAAACCACACGTTTTGAACTTTAATAAACAAAAGTTATTTTTTTTTAATTGTTTTTAAAACCATTGTTTTGGAAAAAAATTTGCTTATGATCTGAGTTTTATGACAATTAATTACAATTTTTTTCTCAGGAAGATAAGTTTATTAATGTTGTCTTAATTAAATAGTTTTTTTTTTATTGAGAGAAATAACCCAAACATTTTCTGACCCTAAGGAATAAGGGATTTCTGATCCAAGGATTTTCGGACCAAAAAATATATTTTGTCTTAAAAGGTTGTTAAAGATTTTTAACAAAAGGTTGTCCTTTACAGTCGGTTAATAAAAGGTTGTTGTTAATGATCGTTGAAAAAAGACTGTAAAAATTTAAAACACGCTACTTTCACTGCCAAAACTTTTTCAAAAACTATCGTTTCTAAAAACCACTGACCTAACCTATTTTAAACACAAAGGTTTTTAAACACCATTACCCTGTTAAGTAAATAAATTGGTTTACTTGTTTGAGAACCCAACTTTGCTTTAAAATAATAATTAAGAACATTTCTGTGATTCTAATCACCCAATTAAAATTTGAGGTAAACAAGTCAGACATCAAACTTGTATACAAATAGATGAATGCTGAGGAAGTGATTTAAGTAATTCATTGGTGAGTTAAGTATTGCAGAAAAAAATGTTGTTTGTTTGTTTAGGATGTCCCAAGGGATGGGACGAATGGGAAGGAAAATGTATGAGCTTCTCTGGAGCACAGCAAATTTGGTTAGCAGCAAATCATGAATGCTATATAAAAGGAGGCTCCAGTCTACTTACTATGGATACTAGAAATATTTCTCTGTTCTTGAAAGACAAACCTCCTGTTTGGACCGCGGCTGTAAGAGAGTTTCGAGATGGTATTAACACTGACAAGTGGTATTGGTTTAAGAATGCTGGGTTTGAATCCTTTCCCTTAGATGCTGGAAATGGACAATATCCCTGGAGTACAAAAGAACCAAACAACTATGATAACAACGAAGCTTGCGCAATCGTAAATTATAGAAATCGGTAAGTCATAAAATATCAAACTCTGTGTTATATTTGTAAATTATTATTTCAATTCAAGGCTTGCTCTTTTTCGAAAATATTAAACTCCTTTTTAATGTCTCTCCCATTACTTCTTCCAATTATCCTTTTACTACCCACCTTGTTAGCAACTCTTCATCTTTTTAGTTTGAAGTAATATGAATGCTTTTTACAGAAGAAACATGTTTATTTGGTTACAAGATAGTCCACATTTTGGAAAGCCTATGATAATTAAAACTTTTTTTTGAAATTATCTTTAATTATATATCTTTATTTTTCAACGCATTTGTACATAGTTAATATTTCATAATATTTTTGGTTTTTTTTAAAAATAATTTTCGCTGGCACTGGATTTTCCAACATTCCTGGAAAATATGAAAATGTCGTCTTCATTATCAAAAATCCTCGAAACAGGAATAAATGTTTTCAAAAGTAAGTCTCAGATCATGAAAAATACAAAATATTATGAAATATCAACTATTTACGAATGCGTTGAAAAATAATCAATGACTATTGTTTGTAATATCTGAATGATTTGTTTGGAATTAAATTGATTTGTTTACGATCCGAGTTGAATGTTGCATCTTTCTGAATTTTTATGGACACTACGTTCTTCGGTATTAGTCGTTTTTAACAATTTTCTCCTTATAGACGCAACCTAGATAGAAGTAAGATTAGTAGCGATAAAAAGTCTATACCCCTTTCATTTTTCGCGAACACTCCCTTTAAAATATTTTAATTCAATCTACTAAAGTTAGTGAAATTAAAAACCTCTAACATTTCTCGCATTGCATTGCATTCCTGGCCTATTTGACATTGTTTATTTTCAGACCAGATATGGCTGATTTTAATTGCGAGTCAAAATGGGCTTCCATATGTGAGAAGGAAAAAGGCAAATAAATTAAACTTTTAATTTTTTGCCTGATTTTGGAAAACCAAAAAATACCTTTTAGTGAAAAGGGATTGCAGAGTAAAAAGAAGTTTTTTGCATAAAATGAAAGTTCTGTTAGTCTCTAAAATACAGGGTGTCCCACGAAACATGACAGTATGTAGGACGACTTGAATGTCGTCTTGATTTTTGATATAATTTGCTGCGTTTATTTGTCAACCTAATTTTAGAAGTAAAATTTCTAGAGATAATAATCACAAAATTTCCCTTGTCCTGCCATTTCCAAAATGTGGTCTGCCTTTTTTGTGCTTTCAATATTGCCCGAGATATGAAGAATTTCGTTCAGATTTCGACAATTTTGCTTTTACGTAACAAAATTGAAATCTGAACCAAACTCTTTATATCTCAGGTAATATTGAAAGCACAAAAAACGCAGACCACTTTTTGGAAATGCCAGGGCTAGGAGAATTATGTGATAATTGTTTCAAGAATCATACATGTTAAAGTAGATAGAAGACTAAATGTCACAAATAAATTCAAATAGCAAAGACGACTTTCAAGTCGTCTTCCTATTGTCATGTTTCGTGGGACACCCTGTAGTATAAAAAGGTATTTAAATTGAATGAACAATCTGGTTTTTACTGCATTATTGTTATGGTGTATTAATGAAAAGGATGATAACAGTTTGATTATTCTGAATATTTAAGTTGCATTATGATAAGAATTTTAAAAATGGATTCCTTGACTCTTGTGGACAACAAATTTTCCATGATAATTTTTTATTGGCCTGTTTAGATAGAGACTGCATACAAAATTTTAACCTTATTTGAATTTTTAAAGCTGAATTGAGCGTTTAATGTTGAAATTGTTAAATTGTCCTGTTTTCCTAGATTTTAATTTTAGTTTTTTTTATGGTTTAGAGTTGTATGGTAAAATGGAGAAAACCAGAATATGTTTTTTAGAGACATTCTATTGATTTTTATAGATCTGGTGGGACTTGGGGGCCAAGTTGATGGTTACTATCAAGAACATGCTGCTGTCTGTATGGATACTGTTAAGATTAAAACTTATGAGATAAAATCAACTTTGACAACCAAAGATCTGAACTTATCCCAAGACTACATAAACACTTTTAAACCAAAAGCATTTCTTAAAGTTTGGATAAGGTAAGTTTTAACATTATGGCAATCAGCTAAAATTACTTTGAAAATTTCTAGATTTATGGGACTGAATAGTTCTGTTGCATCTCAAGGAACTTTAAATGTGAATGGAAAAGTTGGAAGTAATGAAGCAAATGTTAAAATTAGCTTGACTTTAAAAACTGAAAGTGTCCCCCTTGTTATTTCAATTATGGATCTGGCAACAAATCTACCAATGGATATATCAATCAATGCCCAAGCAGATGTTGCTGGATTAATCCTAATATCCCCTCCAGAGGTCATAGTTGACCAACCGATATATATTGGATGCATCACTATTCTAGAAGGAGCCAAACTATTACCTGAACCTCAAACTCTCTCATCCCATCTTGAATGCCTAGTTTACTGTAAAAGTCAAGGCAAACACTATACTTTGATTCAAGATACAAACTGCTATTGTCAACCAGATTATCAGATAGATCAGTTATACACAGACAGCACCTTCGTTTCTTCTGCTCAGTGCAACATAGCTTGCAAATCTGATCCAAGTAACTTATGTGGAGGAATAGACAGCTTTTCTGTGTATATATCAGGTATTTAGAAAGCATCGCTACTTGAATCCCTAATTACCTGAATACCTAAATACACAAACACACCCAAATTTTGTACGCCTAGCAGTTCAGAAGGTGAAAGAGAAAATGTAAGAAAACCGTACATGAAAGGTACATGAAAAAAAGAGAGTAGGGGGGAGAGAAAAGGAGAAAGGAGAAAGAAAAATACTGTGGAGGGGGGTGGAAGGAATGGAAGGTTTGGGGGGGGGAGAAGGGAATAAGGAATGAAAGGCAGAGGTGGAGGACTTAAGCCCCGCCCCCTTCCATGGAAAAGTAGGGTAAAAATTGAATAAAACCATGTTTTTTAAAGAACGGAGAATTGACTTGAAAGTAATGAAAAAAATCTTGTTTTTAACATAAAAATGCAAAGGTTAAAACAGCAATGCAGTATGAATTTAAGGATTTGTAGCTAGGGTTCCTAACTGCTCAGCGTAAAAAATTTGGGTGTGTTTGTGTAATCACACAGTCCCTTTAAAAATATTTTTACAGCCTGTGAAGTTGGATTTGAAAGATATGGCTCAAATTGCTACAAAAGTGTTGGTAGTGGATCCTATGCGGACCAAGATATAGAATGCAGCCAGCTAAATGCTTCATTATGGGCTCCTAGAAAAGTTGGTGATATGGAGATGATCAACAAAATATTCAAGTAGGCTATCAAAGATTATAATTTTGGATAAATAGAAATACATTATCAAAAATATGTCATCATCTTTGTTATCAATTAAAATGAGCAAAACATGATTTTGGTAAAAAAAATGCAAGTCTACATGTGTATACCTTAATGTTTAGTGGAGATAAGAAAGATATTCTTACTGGAGTTATGGAAAAGCTGGTGAATAATCAATTGGTATTCAATGACCTTTCTGTTGAACCTGGATTCTACCCATTATACTGTAAATATTAACATCTAATTATGGCACTTTTAAATTGTTTTTTTTTTACACCTTATTTCACTCAATCATTGCAGATATGTGTGGCAAGTTATTATACTGATTTGGTTTTCAGCCTGATCAATGTTTTCCTTGGAATTTATGTCTCAAATATATTTTCAAATAATAGATTCTCAGCATCTCCTTCAACGTTCCATTTTATTTTTATAAATGGATAACCATGCTGTGACTATAAATATTGAATGCAACTAAGACTTGAATTCTAAAGGTTCAATTTCATGTTTCAGTCCAGCCTCTGTTGCGTTTCTTAACAGCCAGCTTTAACATCACAACTTGTCCGCCACACAGCCACAAAAGCTGTGTTCATTGTGTATTATAAAACTTAGAGTTAACAGCAAACTTTAAAAAAATCTAGTGAAAATGATTGTGGGATAATAGGCGTTATAAAAATAATACTTTCAAATTTTTTTCAAACTGAAATTTGTTGTTGTTTCATAAACACTGCCAAGAATTGTAGTGTACAGATATTTTACCTCAGATTCCTCGCGTGAATGGGATAGTTCAGTCCAAGAAGAAGATCCTGTGAAGGATTTCAATGCAGGTTTAGATCTTTTTAGTATGCAAGCTATGAAAATCCATCATGAAAGCATGCGCCATGAGGGAGGGGGTGCAGAGGTGCCATGAAGGAAAGGTGGAGAGGCGCCATGAGACCCGCAAAAATTACTCTGAGCCTCCAGATTTGCAGAATGACCTCCAGGCCCAGGAAACTGTCTCCATGCCTCTCACTACTTCTCCAGGCCTCCGCCATTTTGTCTACACACCCCGCATTTTATCTCCACTTACTATTTTTATTTTTTGTTTACCTTTTATGGCTTTACCAACCAAAAATCAGAATATATCTCTTCAAAGTAGCCCCCTGAATAGTTTAAAGAATTGTTTAATCAACAAATTTTAAATAATAATTCATTCTATAGACTTGTACTGCAAGTAGGGCTTGATATCTGTGCAAGGGAGGGATGACAATTCTTGTCATTGGCTCTGCTTCGAATTCATCTTCTAACAAATAAAGTAACTTCCCTGTTCATCTGTGATTCTCAGTAGTTTTCTTACCTGTACAACCTGTAACACATCACTGTGACAAAAAATATTTATAAGTAAATTGAAGTTATTAAAACTTAAGGACAGGACACGATGCTGCCCTGTACTGTTAGTATACCATGTTATAGATATTTAGAAAATTAAAAAAAAATGTTAAACTTGAAAATAAATAGTTCTTTAATGTTTTCTAAAGCATGCAATAAAGGCACAAATTCAAGGATTTCACAAAAATTACTGTGTTTTGACAAGTGCCGGTGATATCATTTGATTTGTACAAGAAACCCCTATGGAATAATACAAAAGTTGTCTATCTTTTTACAAAACTGCAATAGTTCTTCACATTGTAAGAAATTTGAGAAATTTAGAAAAACAAAAATAAAAATTGGTTTTATGTGGATTTAGAAGTGAAAAAAAAATTTTATAAGAGACTTAAATGCGGGGTGTGGTGACAGAATGACAGAGGCTTGTAGGCCATTTTGCAAATCTGGAGGCACGGAGGTAATTTTTGCAGGGCTCATGGCGCCTTTGCACTCCTTCCCTCGCGCCAAATGCATTCAAAACTTGTTTTATATCATATTTTTTTTGTTAAAATGAAATGTTTTCTAAAGCTTTACTATTCTAATATTCTTTTTATCCCACTTCTGTTTCTGTATATATTTCATAGTTTGTAAAGAAATATTTTTTGTCATCATTTATGGCAGAGAACAATATTAGTTGAAATTAGGAAAACTCAAATTTCCTCTTTACTTCAGGGCCAGATTATTTGGTTGTGTCTCAGAATAGATTAGTACTTAAAAACAAACCTGATGCTCTTGGTATTTGTGAAAAACCAGTTGGTCAGGGACATGGAAAATTGCCTTTATTTGGGAAGGGGAAATTGAATTATAAACTAATTAAAGAAGAGGTTGAGAGTATTGAGGTTGACCCAAGTATTCTGCCTCAACATCAAGGAATACCCTTGAGAATTCAATGCACCAAGTATTTTGTTTAAATATTATTATTCATGGTTATTCAACTTACTTTCCAATGTTTAGGGGCTCATATTCAACTTGGTTTGAATTAAAATTTGATAAGATGGCAATGATAGATGCTGTGTATATTGCTGTTGATAGCCAGTTCTGGGCTGATTCATTAAGAATCAGTATTCAGTCTTCTGAAACATCTATATGGACTAGATTATTACGCCAGTATAACACATTAAATACATTCATTTCAAAGAAAATAGTTTTAAACCAACCTGTTGTAGCAGAAAGGTAAGTGGTATTAGGAATTTCGTAGAAAGACATTTCATAGATAGAACATTTCATATATAGAACATTTCATAGATAGAACATTTCATATATAGAAAATTTCATAGATAGAACATTTCATAGATAGAACATTTCAGAGATAGAACATTTCATATATAGAACATTTCATAGATAGAACATTTCATAGATAGAACATTTCATAGATAGAACATTTCATAGATGGAACATTTCATAGACAGAATATTTCATAGATACAACATTTCATAGATAGAACATTTCATAGATAGAACATTTCATAGATAGAACATTTCATAGATAGAACATTTCATCGATAGAACATTTCATAGATAGAACATTTCATATGTAGAACATTTCATAGTTCTGGGCTGATTCATTAAACATCTATATGGACTAAACTATTACGCCAGTTCTGGGCTGATTCATTAAGAATCAGTATTCAGTCTTCTGAAACATCTATATGGACTAGATTATTACGCCAGTATAACACATTAAATACATTCATTTCAAAGAAAATAGTTTTAAACCAACCTGTTGTAGCAGACAGGTAAGTGATATTAGGAATTTCATAGAAAGACATTTCATAGATAGAACATTTCATAGATGGAACATTTCATATAGAGAACATTTCATAGATAGAACATTTCATAAATAGAACATTTCAAAGATTGAACATTTCATATATAGAACATTTCATAGATAGAACATTTCATAGATAGAACATTTCATAACATTTCATAGAAAGGACACTTCATAGATAGAACCATTTCTTGGTTTGAACATTTTATAGATAGAACATTTCATAGATAGAACATTTCATAGATAGAACATTAATAAAGAGAACAATTCATAGATAGAACATTTCATAGATAGAACATTTCATAGATAGAACATTTCATAGATGGGACATTTCATAGGTAGAACATTTCATAGATAGAAAATTTCATAGATAGAACATTTCATAGATAGGACATTTAATAGATAGGACATTTCATGGTTAGAACATTTTATAGATAGAACATAGATAGGACATTTCATAGATAGGACACTTCATAGATAGAACATTTCTTGGTTTGAACATTTTATAGATAGAACATTTCATAGATAGAACATTAATAAAGAGAACAATTCATAGACAGAACATTTCATAGATAGAACATTTCATACTTTTCATAGAATTTTCTCATAGATCAATTACTATATAGACAGAAAAGCATTTTCAGAGACAATTAAAGGTTTTCTGGCAGTAAAAATAATGTGTTACAATTTTTTTTAAATGATCAGTTTGATATGCATATATTTTTGAAAAATGCATTTATGTCTTGAAATTTGTCTGTCTGAACTAACAAGTTTTCAACAAGATACATATATTATCAGCTTAAAGTAAAAATATGAATAATATGTAAACTATAAATCAAATAGATCATGGTATAAATATGATTACTTTAAAAGATATATATATATACCTTTTCTCTATCTTTAAATGTCCTGTCTATGAAATGTTTTTATATTTCAGAAACAAACATAATCAAGTAAAAATGTTTTTTTTTATTTCAGTATAAAGATAGAAATTTTCAAGTCTGCACCAATTGTTGAGATGAAGTTAGAGATTTTAGGAGATATTTCATCTAAATTTGTGCCTAAAGGATTCTTTCGTAATGGATTTTTGAAGACTAAAAGTAGGCTAAACACATTATCTTGAACACATTTTTGTATTGTTTTTAATCATATTTCAATCTGACCTTTCCATTTAACAAGTTACTATTGCTATTTAATGTTAAGTTTATAATTGTAGCATAATGGCCAATATTAGCTTATAATAAATCTACGAGCTACTTTAGATTAGCTTGCAACAGTGAAACGGGCTTTTCATCCATTTAGACCATTAGTTAATAATAAGGATACTTATTGAATGTATTTATTTGAATACCTTTTTCAGATATTCCTCTGAGAACATTTGAGTTTTTCTGGAGCCGTAACCAATTTTTTGAAATCCAAGGATCTGTCTGCCCTTCCGGGGGACTAAGATACACTGGCAGAATCTCAGGGATGCAGACTGCTAAATCTTGTAAGTGAAGTTTATTATTTGCTTTCCTTCCTCAATCAGGCTTTTATAACTATCGGAAAATCCCATTGAGTTTAACTTACTTACTGAACTGAACCATTTTCAGTAACTATAGTTTAAGACCCAGACTCCAGAGTTTCCCAGGTTTATACTATTCCTCACTTCATCGTGAATTTCATAATGAACGAGCTATAAAGTAATCATCGTGCTATAAAGTTAAATTAGCTGTACATGTTAGCACGTGTGCTCTAAAGTTGGGATTGGATCCCGGATTTTCTCCAAAAAAATTAGGATATTTCCAAAATATTGTTATTGAATTGACATGAAAATAAAATTGAAATCAACTTTATATTTTGACTTCTGCTTTGTTTCAAAGTTTATTTGATCTAGAAATAGCCACTGAAATAAGACAAGCACACAAACTTTCATAAAATTACCTATAACACTATTATTTTAGCATGACATTCTATAAAGTTTTTGAACTTAAATTTTCTCTCTTTCTTAAAGGTTCTCACCTTTTTAGATTTTAAATCTATAAAGGTTTGAACATTCTTAATAAAGAGAAAATTTCTGTCCAAAGACTTTATAACACTGCGAACCAAAATAACAGTGCTTTAAGTAATTATTTTTCACATTGCGGGGGATATTAGTTCAAAAACTAACACTCAGTGTTAGAAATGGACCAAATCTTTGAAGTTACCTTTTTTAACAGTATATATCTTTAAATCCAAGACAAGTAGAACAAAATTACACCATATATTTATAAAAAATGGCTAAAACTACATATTGAAACAATAAATGTCTATGTTAAACTAAAATAAGATGTGAGAATTAGTTTTTGATGATTCTTAATTTTATTTTTGAACATATCCCTATTTTGAAACAATTACTGGATTTTACGTTTAGGCAATTACGTAACAAAACAAGATTAAAATATAAACAAAATAGAAAATAAAAACTAACTGTTCTGTTATAAAATAAAAATCATTTCAGCATTGATATATCAAAATATTAATATCATTTGTTCTTACAATATAGATTTAACTAGAAACTGTTTGTTTAAAATGCTTGAAAATACATCATCATTATTCTCTAATTTAACAGATAAAATGTGGAAACATAGATTTCAATTGCGGATTATACTTAAAAATGGGAAAGCGGGTTTTGTCTCGAAAACACAACAATGTTTAAAATTCAGAATACGTTCAAAAATGGAAAACCGAACTTTGTCTTGAAAACGGTTAAGAGATGTAATATAAAAGGAACTCCTATTATAATTTTGATTTTGAAAAAAAGTTTAAAATTGGGAATTCTTGTCCTCGTCATGTTTAATAAATTGTTGATTATAGTTTTTATTAACGACTTTTACTCTGGATAAACCCAGTCTTTCAATTTGTGCCCATTTCTAACACTCAGTGTTAGAAATAGGCCATCTGTTAGTCCCCTGCATTTGTAAAAGCACAAAACTGGTTCAACCCATAGCTTAACAGTGAAACATGAAAGGTTAAGCCCTTGGTCTCATAATTTTTTCCATCTACTTTCTGTAGCCCTTTGAAGATTCCTCAATCAAAGGCACTTGGTTTCAACTTTTTGAATCAAAATCAAAAGAAGTAATTTCAAAATCTTAGTTATTTCTGTAATCACAAGGAACATATTACAAGAATATTCACATTAAAAACAATCATTTTAAGCAGCAAAATGCATTACAATAAATAAATATTTTTCAGGGGTAGTATTTCTTCTGGTAGATACTAGTTTACTAGAAACAAAAATTGAAGTATCAATAAGTTTTAACTCTACCTCCTTGAAAATTGAACAAAACTTGACTAATGAGAATCAAACAATTCCTCAAAGCCTAGAAAATGAAGATATTTTTGAATTGTATTTAACTTGTGTTGATGGTCTTTTACAGGTAAAATATAAAAAATGTATTTCTCATACCCAACCAAAACAGAATTTATTTATTAAACCGTTGAAGAAAATTTATTTGTGATCTAGGTTTACATAAACAATATTCTTCAATCTTTGGAGAATCAGTACCCTGTTGAAAATCTTTTAAGAGCTGTTAATATCACAACAGGGAATATGCTTAACATTAACTTTGAAGAAGTCTCAAGTCATAATCTTCAGTTTCCTTCCTCTAAGGATGTATTAGGATGTAAAGGTACTTCTTTAGATCAATCAAAAAAACTTTTTTACAACAATTTTTATTTTGTTGTTATGGATATTTATAATTTTGATAAATTGTAAACATTTAAAGTGCTCACCTTCAGATGTACATAAAAATAAACGTTAATCAATCAATCAATGAATTGTTTAATCTCTGTTTTTACAGAGACATCAAATAATTGTGCAGTTGAGTTGGTTGAACAAGGAAAGTTAATGCAAGTTTATCAATCAGCTGTCACTAACCAGGTCATATCAGTAAAGAGGGACAGGAAGAAAGGAGTGAAGTGAGCTGCAGCAGTTGTTGTCCAAACATTGATATTTAAATATAATTTTAAACTTCTAAAATTAAATGAAAACTTAAAAAATAAAATTGTTATAAGGTTATAAACATAATCAGTTTTTATAGGAAAGGGAGAATTAATTTTATAATATACTAGCTTCCTTGGGAGCCAAGCTTTTCCTGGAGTTTTTGCAATAAAAGTTGACCCTCTCAACTTGGAATTTTTAAACAAGCTAAGAATTGGAAATATTTGAGACAAAGCAGTCCAGGGGTTCCTGAGTTATGATCAGACATCCAAACAAACAAACAGATAATACAACTGTATATATATATATATATATATAGCAGCTTGGGAACCCAGCGTTGCCCAGGGGAGTTATAGTTAGTCCGGCCCACAATTTACCAGCCCTTTTTTGTAAATAATGATTTTAGCTATTGTTCCCGTTAAAAGTCTACCCAACTTAGATATTATATTAGATATATATTTTTTCAATTCACTATTATATAAACTAGGTGTATTACAAAACAGCTGAAATACTTTGGTCTTGTCATAGAACTCCGAACTTCAATTCGTTTTGTGACATATCTGGAGACAAGTGGTAAGTTAAAAACATTGAGAAATAGTTAGTTACAATTCTAACAGATATTTTGATAAGGGAAACTGAGATGTCTGACAATTTAGTTTGTTCAAAAGGTTTACTTAATATACCCTTTGGCAAGCAATGCTTGCAAGTAGTAAACTCAACTTCTTCATTCTTTGATGCCAAGAAAACGTGTTTGAAAAGCTCTGGGCTGGTTTCACCTCCTTTGGATATTTATCAAAATACAATTTTGAGGTAAATGATACTTTTTAAAATGTTTAAATGTCTTAAAACTAAATTTGTTCAGAAGTTATGCTAAAGAACACAGTTTTGAATCCTACTGGATTGGAGTACATAAAATTGATGGTCACTGGGTAAAAACTAATGGAAGAAAGATAGAGCCAACAGAGTTGACTTTCAACCAGAGTTCTGTCGATGGAGACTGTATTATTGGAGATAGTGAACATGAATATGAGCCTAAAGTGGTTGACTGCAACAAATCATTCATGGTAATTTTTAATATTTTGACTGAAAACATATATTTTTAAAAATTTGTTAATCTCGCAAACTTTCAGCATTTTTGTACTGTTGGCCCAAATTGTCCACCAGGATATACCTGGATTCCAGCCATGGGTCAAATTTGCCTTAAAGTTGGTGAACATGTTGGAGGAATTAGAGGCTATGCTGACATACACTCAGGTAAGAGGTCACACTTGATGGCTGTAAATAGAGGGCAAACATTTTGGAGAAGATAGCACTAAGTTTTAGCAACTGAACTTAATGTACAATGAACAAACTATTAATTGTGGGTTAAATCCTATATTGGAATATTGCCTATGTCTGTCACTAATTAAGTATTCAATATCTTTATCTTTAAGATTGAAATATTTTTATTCAGTAAAAAGTTAAATGCATACATTACTGATTAAGATTTGTACAACATCTACATGATAGGTTTCAAAATAACAATTTTACTATTTTTATCAATATATATTATTCAGTACATTATCATTTTATTTTTCAATCGAATATGCATCATTTCTATTGCAACATTATATGCAAGCAAAGTTTCGTCTTAGGAGTTTAGTTTTGTAAAACACTCAAAGTACTTTCCATCTTTTTACTGTCAGAAGCCTCAGAAACAATGGGCTATGAATTAGGTTTTGTTTCAGGCTCTAGATCAGGCTTTAGATCAGGTTCCAGTTCAGACTTGGAGTTTAAGTGTTTAGTATACCTGTCCACCTAAGGGTTAGCGAATGATTCCAAAGATTGAGTGCTAGTCTTTCTCTCCTTTTGGTGGGTTAAAGTAGAGGTTTCTTTAACACTTAGTGGAATTACACAGAAAATCTTAAGGGCCCTGGACCTCTCCTAAAACTGGGGGTTTACCATGGACCTCTCCTCAAACTGGGGGGGGGGGCTACCATGGACCTCTCCTTGGACTGATAATCTACCATGGACCTCTCCTCAGACTGGGGGGTTTTCATGGATGTATGTATAAAATGCTTTTGTTTCGACTATGAAATGTGCACCCTTCAGAAGGTGGGTGGTGAGGTTAGTAAAGGTCGGAGAGTGTTATGAATGCCAGAAAAAAGCTTAAAACAAATAATTTAGTGAGAATCAATAACCATATTGTATACCATGTGCAAAAAATAATCACATAGTGGGGATGGGGTCTCTTTTAAAACTGAAGGTAGTTGGCTGTTGGGGTAGTGAGGGTAGTTCCTATACATATTCAGCTTCAAGAGTGGGGGTGGGGTCTCTATAAAAACAGACAGTAGTTGAGGTAGCAAGGGTAGTTGCCATTCAGATTTTGCTTCAAGGGTGTGGGTGGGGTCTCTCTTAAAACAGATGGTAGTTGAGGTAGTAAGGGTAGTTGCAATTCCCATTTTTTTAAATATTAATAAAAAAATGCTAATCACTGCTTTTATTACTATTTATCATTAATCTGATTGAGCTTGCAGGAGAAGCATACTGTGCCAAAGATGGGCTGAGCTTATTTGTACCTACGTCTGCTTCTGAATTAGAGACATTTATTCAATGGCTTCCTAGTCAAGGGTTAAACAAACCAATAGAAACACTAATAGGTAAGTATTGTTTTGAAAAAGATGGTTTTAAAAAAATTAAAAATGAAACAGTAATTTTTTTAAATGTGACTCTGACTTAGTTAAGATAAAAGTTTGTTTTTGATTTTTTGACAATTAGTAATCTCTGCAAACATTTAGTCTCTGACAAACCAATATGGCGGACATATAAAGTCTAGAATTATTTACCCGCCAACTTTGCCATCGTCACATAAAGTCAGTAAAAATGTTACCCAGGATGATTGTTACTGGAAACCCATAGTTTACCTAATGGAATGGAAGGAACAGTTTTAAAAATCAACAAAATGCATTGCACTCTAGTTCTCACATCACTGACTTTGGTGTTACTTCATTTAGATAAAAATCAATAAATTGACATATATTTAGGATGGAGAAGGATTGAGATTCAAGAAAAAAAATTTTATACTTCTCAATACCAAGTTAAGACCTACGCTGAAAATGATTTCAACAAAATTATCAATATCAGAAACAAGACAAATTTTGACAAAGATTGCTTCAAAGTTGGAGAAAGTGTAATCAGTACTAGCTGCAATATTATGAATGATTCAGAAACTTCTCTCAGAGGAGTTTGTCAATACAGAGAATGCACTACTAATGAATCTCAAATATGCTCTTTCCCATTTAAATACAAGGGAAGGATGTATGACTCATGCATAACTATTGATAGTTATGAGCCTTGGTGTAGTTTGAAAATAGATCTAAATAGAAATCATATCGAGAGTGATGGAGCAAGGGGATACTGTTCAAGTGTGTGCTTTGTTCGAGACTGCCCAGTTGGATTTTACAAATTAGAGAAAACTTGTTACAAAATATCTGCTAAAAACGACCATGACATTTGGACTTCTGCTGAAGAAACTGAAAAGGAGTGTGCAAAGGTAGGCGCTAGATTATACCAACCCAGAGATTTCAAATCATTTCAGAATTTCTTGGATATGGAGCGCAATCACCTTATATCAAATCAATCTGCTTCATTGTACAGAAATCAAACTTTGTATCATAACCTTGGTGTGATGTACAATAGAACCTCATCTTCCATCACATATCTAGATGGGAGTAGAGCCTTTATGATAGAACAATTCATGAAAGAACATCTTGGTATGCTATTCAACAACCAGGATGAAGAATGTATCATGATTGATCAGAATGGAAGTTTAAGTTTACGTGTGTGCAATGGGTACTTTGATCAGAAAAATACAAGACTCCCACATTTAGGATACATTTGTGAAGCAAAAAATCTCTCTACAATTGAAGGAGATTCTTGTATTTTTCCATTTAAGGCATCAGATAGCAATGTTCTTCAAACTTCCTGTATTTTTGATGACCATCTTACACCCATGTGTGCAACAGAAGTGGACAAAAATGGAGTTATGTTAAAAGACAAGTGGGGCACTTGCCTAGATGAAAGAAATATAGCTTTCAAAGGTCCTGGGTCTGGAAAAAACTGTGTTTTACCATTTATTTATAAAGGTATTTGGAGGGAAACCTGTATCATTGAACCACACACTGAATTTTGGTGCCCTACAGCAATGTCAGACTTTTTCAGAAGATTTAATGAATCAACTGATGAAATTGGATTCTGTACTGAACACTTAAAACCAGACAATTCAATATCAGAGTGTTCACCAAACTACGCCAAAGTAGGTAATATATGTTTAAGAGTGTCACCAATCAAAGAAGACTATGAAACAGCCGTCAACAAATGCTTAGAGGAAAATGGAAATCTGATCTCAGTTGTAAATACAAATGTTAGTGTTAATTTAGCCCAACACATTAGGCAATTAATTGACACAAAGTTTTATTTTAATCCATTGGTATCACCTAATTTAACAACATTCTGGGTTGGAGGCGTTGTTGACAACAATAAGTGGACCTGGATATCTAATTCTCAGCCTCTCTCTGGAGACTGGGTTAATGATGAAGAAAACTTTGACTGTCCTGAAGCTGTATGTAAAGAAAAGCATGGCATAACAATCTCTCTGTTAGAGGATTTAAAATATAAGACAGAACTGAAGATCTCTGCAAGACCATATATTTGTGAATCTAAATGTAGAGTTGGGTATAGGTGGGCAGTAAGAATGATGAAATGCATCAAGGTAGTGAAGAAAGTTCCAGGAGTATCAAAATTTGGCGCGATGATTTCCTGTGCAACAGAAAACTCAAGATTAGTCAGCATAAATGAGTGTGAAGATATTTACTATCTGACAAATGATATTTGGGATTTATTTCCAACTGCTGGGGAAGAGTATTACATTGGTGAATATTTGGGTTCATTCCCATTTTACAACATGAGAAGAATCACTGAGTTAAAATACCATGTACAGTCTATCAACTCCCAGGGTATACTTTCTGCCATGAACTGTGGCTGGAAAGAAATTGGTTCTTCTGACAGTATAGGATTTATAAAGTATGATTTAACATTTGACTCAAATCTGACTTTGATTCTAGAAGACATACTGACAGATGAAACTGCAGGAAAGGGATATGTATGTGAAGAAGAGAACTATTGGGTTTGTCCGATAGATTATGTTTTATTCCAAGAAGAATGTTACATGTTAGTCAGTGAACTTCAAACATTCACAGAAGCACTTATGAATTGTAACTCCACCAAAGGACATTTAGCTGAACCTAAACATGAACTTCACCTACAATTTTTGAAAGTTTTCATAAACTTTCCAGAAATAAACCAGCCTTACTGGACAGGGTACAGAAGAAGTATTTTTAATTTGACAGGATTAGAAGATAAGATAATCACTACATCTGATTTCCAGGAAAACAAGTTTCCTGGCCAAAAAAATATAGCAGGTTTGTAATCATTAATTCATAATATTATGAATGTAATTAAAAAAAAGTTTTATTTCTAAATTCATAGTTCTATACTAATCCTGAATAATATCTGCACAGGTACTGGAAACTGTCTAGGATTAAATGGAACTGATTTTATTTGGTATGATTGCTTGGCGAAAATGATCTACATATGTCAAGGCAAACCTACAACACACATTGATGAAGTAATAAAAATTCCGTCTCCAGTACTAGTATTGTCAATGGATGGATTATCTCAGCAACATTTTAACATCTCTTTAGTTGCATATCATACTCAAACAATTCATCAAACACAACTTGGACAGTCGGCTTATTTTCTGGGTGATATCAAATCTTTCATTGATGTAGAGCAACCTAACTTAACAGAAATAAAACATGGTGTTACTATCTCAATTTGGATCAAGGTTAAGACTTTTGGAGATGGTAATCCAGTCTTGGTAGACTTTATGGAATTGAATGCTTTAGAAAGTCTGACTTTTTTAATTCAAGATAAATTACTTACTGTCAACCTTTGTAAAAAAAGTGACTGTCTTTCTTTTCAATCTCACTCAGTTCTCAGAGAGAAATATTGGACATTTGTTGCCTTTACACTGGATAGAAAGAAGAATGTGGGAACATTTTACATCAATGAGACATATGGATTCTTAAAAAATGAAAACCTGAATTTCCAGATCAGCAGTGAAAATTGGTTTCCTGCATCAGCACTTGAGAATTCACTAAGAATTGGCTCGCAAAAATTTCAAAATTTTGATGGAGCAAACAACTTTCATGGGAAAATGTCTTGCTTTCAAATATTTCCAAATTATCTAAAACCTGCACAGATTTATCATGTGATGAGTGATTGCTATATTGAAAAAGACCACCCAAGGGCTGCATGGTGTCCTAAAGGATTCTTTCCAATCCTTGATCAATGTTATAAACTATCTACCCACCCCCTGAATTATTCAATGGCAGAACTTACTTGCTTGACAGAAGGTCAAGGGGTTGTTTCTAAGCTTGCTTATCCCCATAATTATTTAGTTCAAGAGATGCTTTCAGTTTATGCAGCAAAATCAAATATCACAGAATTTTGGTTAGGGCTCGATTCTATGTCAGGTATTTTAAAGTTTGACATCATTAATCTTTTGCACAGTATTTAACTAACATATTTAACCTAGCTCACCCATTGGGAAAAATCTGGAAAGACAGCAGTGGCTTTGAAGTACAAGAAATAAATTGGATGTTTGGATTTCCTGCCATCAACAATTATTGTGCTTCAATGCTCCATTCAGATAAAATGTAAATTTTCAACAAGTTTTGAAAAGTTTTGAAAACCCACAATTTTTGTTTTAGGAAAATCAGAAATGATGATTGTGATACAGCCAAGCACTACTTTTGTTCAACCAACCCAAATTCAGTTGATATTTGTCCTGAAAACTACTTCAGTTACAAGAACATGTGCTTGTCAAAACTTAGTAGTTTAACATCATACAAAGAGATAAAATTAAATTGCTCTGTTGTGGGGAGTATTGTATTGCCCATAAAGACTCTGGGACTTTATGAATTCATTAAATTGCATGCAGTAGCAAGTGGTGTAGAGAACATATTAATAGGAATGAAAAACAAAAACAATAGAATAGAATTGACAGATCACACTGAGTACCTTGCCAATTCATTTGACTTTAAAGGTGAGTTCCCTAATCTGAATTATAATGAGTGTGTTTATCTGGAGCAATCAAATGACTTCAAGCCTGTTGGTGGAGATTGCAATCAATTGTTTGACTCTTATTGCTTATGGAAAGGTAAGATAGCCAGACAAATATTTTTATTATAACCAGTTTATCTCTATTTATTATTTTAGAGCCACTTTGTCCAGTCAATTTCATGCCATACTTACCTTCCCAAGATGGACGAACTTGTTACCAATTATCAAAAGGTCATTGCTAATTATATCCATGCAATTTCAATACTTTGACAAAGGAGATGGTAATATAATTTGAAAATGTAAATCCAAAAAAAGATGTGTGTTTCCTTAATGATACGTCTGAAGTCATTTGTTTTATTGTTATTATAGTGCATGCTATTTTTTGTAGGTGCTTCTGAATGTGATAAGCAAGACTGTTCAATGAATGCTGAAGTATCAAAACAATTGAGCTTTGAATTGGAGTTTCTAGACAATATTTTGGGTCCTGAAAAGTAAGTATTTAATTTTAATCTAAAATCATGCTGAACAATGCTAGATATATCAATAATTTAATCTAGGTTTGTATGGATCAACAGTACTCTACCAAACATACAAACTCAAATGGTAAATATTTTTCTTTACAATTTAAGCTGCAGCTTATAAAAATATGAATTTTAGAAATAATCCCAAATAGACTGTTTTTTTCTTTTATTGATATTATTCATGTAGAATAGAAATCTTACATTAAATACAATTTTTTGTTGGTAGTAAACTGTTTTCTAATATTCCATATTCCATCTGTAAATATTGGATTTAAATGAATTAATGCAAAATAATTATTTTTAAATTATTAAAACCATAAAAATGGCAAGTAACCAACTGGTTGAGATTAAAACACATTTTCAGCTAGGAGGTTTGCAGATTTTTTTTTTCAGGATGTGGCTTAACCTTTTTAACTTTTGATTGGGGAAGGGGGGGGGGGTAGGGGTCTTAGCAACTGTTCTGTTGATTGAAGCTGAATATCCCACGGGAATAATAGTTTTAAATAGTTTAAGATAATGATATATCACAAACATACTGACAATCCAAATAAAGTGAACACTTTTAGGAATGCCCTTCTCTCACTCAAACTGGATTGAGGGGAGCAGTCAAAAAGGATGAAACTCTTCATACTCTTTGCAAGCATAAGGTATGTGTGGCTCAAGATGGATTTCCATGCATCTTTCCCTTCACATACAAAGGAGTCAAGTATGAAAATTGTTCGATGGAGGATATTTTGGCCCCTTGGTGTCCTACAGGTAAAAACTACGAATTTGAGTTAATTTTAGTACATTTCATATTTTTGCAGAAATTGATCAAAACCAAAATATTGTCAAGTGGGATCTTTGTCAAGATGAATGCCCCCATGAAAAAGAAAAATCGTTTTGCATGGCACCCCCACCTATTCCTGAGTTTGGAAAATACACAACAAGTGAAGACAAGTTAAAAAGTGTAAACTACATGGCTAGTTGGTTTGCAGTTGATTTTGTGCAAGGCAATGAATCTTTTTATCTTATAAATGCCACAAGAAGGAGACAGCATCAACCCCATTGGAAATTTGATGCTACCAACACAACTGACAACATCTCTATAGTTGTGGCAAGTAGTAGAGCAGATTTACATGCAATCTACTCAATCGCACTTGATGGAGAAATTGTAAACTTTACATGTCCAGAAGGTTTCATATTTGATAACTCAAACAATATAACTCTCAGTTTACAATGTAGTAATGGAACATGGAATACTGAAGGTTCATTCAATGCTTCCAAGTATTGCACTGGTAAGGTTAAAAATGTTCAATAATTTTAAGATTTCAATATCGGACTATTTAGCTGTGAAATGCAAAGAGGAAGATCTTCCCCTTCCTCCAAAGGGAACAGTAGAATCAAAAAGTGATTTTGATGCTCGGAAGAAGTTAGACCCAACTGAATGGAATTCATACAAAAGTAATGTAACTTACTCCTGTCCTATTGGATTTGTTGCAGATTATCCTGGAGAATTTGATGAACAAGCTTCAGATAAATTTAAGTTTAATGTTTTTTGTGATGCCGATGGTTTTTGGAGAATAGATCTAAACAAATCAAATTTAAACCATCATCCAAACATACTTCCCTGTATTTGTAAGTATTAAAAATGATTAATTATTAGAAAGGCACTTATAAAATAAACTGAAAACTTTAGCTAAAAACTGCACAGAACCACCACACCTTGTAAGCAACACCGGCATTACTTTGATGAACTGGACGGAGGTGTCTGGAAATGCTAGACCGTATGCCACTCTAATCAAATATTGGTGCAACAAAACTAACTGGGGATTTCCATCCACAGGACTGCAGGAAGCCTGGGCAATGTGCAACCATGATGGAATATGGAATATAACTGAAATTGAAGAATGCACAGGTACTTCTCAAATTTGACATACTTTAAACTAATTAAAAGCATGTAATAATTAATTTTGACTCATATAGAACTGGAATGTCCTGATCAGCCACCACCTGCACATCTTGGAGGACACCGAGTTTATGGAATAACAGAAACTAAGTAAAACTTGTTTTTCTTTGAGTGGGCTTTGTTTTGTTCATTAATAGAATTAAGCTTGAAGAATATATTCTTTGGACATCACATAACATAACCAAAAATGTGTAAACTAATTTTAACTTCAACTTTAACATGATAAGCTTTATGTAGGTATACTTGCCCCAAAGGATATATGTTTGAGTCAGGAGAATATCCATTTTGGTTCAACAAATGCTTGAAAAATGGTCAATGGAGTATGCCAGATAAACCTCTAGGATGTATAGGTGAGATTTGAGCCATTTATTTTTGCTTAATCTCCCTTTTAATTTCATTAATATTAATTTAAGAAAATTAAAGCCATCAAGAAGGGAATCAAGAGACAACTTCTGACTTGTCTAAGATCTGAGTTTGATCATGCAAATATTATACATAAAATAAAAAGCATTATTTCCTAGGAATTTTAAAGGGGTGTTCTCTCTGTTTGTAATGTTCATACACAAAATGTTCAATATCTTCAGAGTTTAAAATAACAGTAAATATTGCACAGTTCAAAAGGCTCGAACTTAAAAAAAAATATTCCCTTATAAATTCACAAAATTCCCATGTCTTTGTTTGACCGTGTATCTACAGAGCTTTACCTTGATATCCATAGCAGAATCTTTTAACTTCAAGTGATCCCTCTGTATTTCTAAAGATTGTATTTAAAAATCTTTAAAATAATTAATTTTGAAAAAGTAACAACGGAAATTTTACATTTTACTTTTAAAAACATGGAGTTTTCTTATTTAGAGCGACAGTGCTTGGGTTCACCTGTATCTCCTCACCATGGAATGGAGGTTATCTGGATTGAGAAAAGAAGAAGGTTGGGAGATTACGTAGTCTATCGTTGTCCTCATGGAGGTTATGTAGATTTCCCTCCTGATGCTTTGTACCAAGCTGATTCTCCCTGGGATGTCTTGTTTGACCAAGCAAGGAAAATAGGTAAGATTTTATTCAGTCTCCCCTAGCCCCATTTTTTTAAAAAATCATTGTTCAATCTACCCAAAAATCTTATCGAATTTTAAAAAGGTTTCACTTCGTTAGGGAAAGTAAGTGTTTTTATTAGGTGGATATAAAAGATCTTAACGGTTTTTTCTGACTCAAAAAATGTTTAATTCTGATAATTTCTCTCTTACTTTCATAAGCATAAAATGTAACCATACAGCATAAAGAAACAAAAACATGTTTATATAATTCCTACCTCATTGGACAAAGCTTTTAAGGGCACTGCACTGTTGTGAATCGGACATTGCCATTTTTGCATGGGGGGTGGGGGTCACATGAAGTTACGCTTACAGTCCCTTTAGTATTGTATATTCTAGAACAACATGTGAAGTGTTCTCTACAGAATGACACAATGGTCTGGTTTCCTAAGACTCTATACAAGTGTATAGGTAAGTACAGTGAGAACCAGAAAACTCTGAAAAAGGAAGAAGAACTAAAGTTATGACTTTTAACAGTTCAAGGAACACAGAAATTGTGCAGTGTAAACAGACCCATTTTTCCCAGTTAATAAGTCACTATTTCAGTTATTTGCTTTATAACAACATCAGTGCCTTTCAACCTTTAACAACAACTGCCAGGTGTCCTACGAAACATGACAGTAGCAAGATGATTTAAAAGTCATCTTTTATCTTTGAATTATTTGTGACATTCAGTCGTCAACCTACTTTAACATGTATGTTTTCGAAACAATAACCATAAAAATCTCCTAGTCCTGGCATTTCAAAAATGTGGTCTGCATTTTTTGTGCTGTCAATATTACTGGAGATACAGTGTGTCCCACGAGACATGAAAGTTGGTGAATATGTCTTCTTCCATAATTTGTTACGTTGTTTGATACCAAACAGAATAATAAAAATGTTAAAGTAAAATTTACGTAAGCTTTTTTTATCGAAAGAAACTGCAAAAAGTCTTTTAAAATCTAATACAGTATATGGAAGAAGACATTCAAAACTATTCACCAACTGTCATGTTTCGTGGGACACCCTGTATTAAGAATTTTGTTCAGATTTGAAATTTGTTAAATAAAAGAAAAATGTCCGAATTTGAAAGTAGTTCTTCATAACTCGAGTTACTTCTAAAAATTGGGTTGACGAATAAATGTAGCAAACTATATCAAAAATCAAAGCTGACCTACAAGTCGTCTTGCTGCTGTCATGTTTCTCGGGACACCCTGTATGTATCAAGCATAATAGCCCTTGAACCTATAATAAAACTCCAACGAAGGTATTCAATTGAATGACTAGAGTGTTAAACAAAATAAATTTTCCCTTTTCAGAATAATCTTTTTTTATGGATCCATAATAAGGGATTATTCTGTAGAAGTATGCCTGATAAAATATTGATAATTATCCTACTTTACAGGAAAAAAAGCTTCTAAAAATGAAAACTGGAAATAAATCTTAATTTTCTGAAGTTCGGACAAAATGTTATTGGAGTAAAGTCCTGAGTTTTCCGGGGACATTAATGTATAACATTTTAATTCAAAAATCTTTTTATTTTAAGTTTTTTCCACAGGACATTTTAATTCAAAAATTCAGGACTTTATTTCCGAAAACTATTAAATTGTTATACTCTCATACTATATCTCAGATCTGGATAAACGAACCAAACAAACGGTCGTTTTTACATGTTTATCCTTTCGCAAGCGGACAGCCGTTGTCCGAGCTTCGGACAATAATAATAAAACTGTAATTACATGAAATGATATAGGTTAAATAAGATATAAATTACTTAAGATATAAATTACATAAGATATAAATTACATAAGATATAAGTTACACAAATATATATGTTACAAAAGATAAAATTACACAATGTATGTTACAAAATATATAAAATGTTCTGATTAGCTCATATTCCATTGTATTCAAACACAAAAGTAGTTCAAATGCACCAGATCAAATGTGGTTCAGTTGAAATATTTTTATGTTCATTTGAACTCCTAGCCGCAGCGCTCGGTCCCATAGCCTGTCCTAGCCGCAACCATTCAAACGTATATGCATTATTTCAATTTCGGGGTTAGGTCAGGTTAAGACATTTTCTGGGCCTAGCGCCGCTGCTAGGACAGGCTATGAGGCCGAGCGCTTCAGCTAGGAGCTCCAATGAACATAAAATTAGTTCAACTGAACCACAGTTGAACTATTTTCGGTGCATTTGAACTATTTTTGTGTTTAAATAAATGGAATATGAGCTAATTTGAACATTTTATAAATTTTATAACATTTGTCTTTCTTGTGTAACTTATATTTTTTGTAACTTCAATGTTTTGTTATTATATATCTCTAATTATATCATTTGTAATTATGTTAATTGTGTTAATGAGCCTCCTCCGTTCGTACCTCCTACCTGGTGGAACAGGTTGAATCTTCTCTCCAGTGGATTGACTCTGGTTCTGGATGGGGAAGGGAGGAGGGGGGTAGGGGGTGCTAAAAGGAATATTTTTAACCTTATATTCAGTACTAAATATTTAGTATAAAATATTCTGTATATACGATAATTTAAATAAAGAATGAAACCGTTAAAAAAAGTAGTTTTTAATATATGTAAAAATGCTGAATCCTAAACCTCTTTAAGAGGATAGTGGTAAGCTTTGTAGGAAAAAACTGAATCATATCAAATCCTGTATCTAGTATTCTGTATTCTGTATACAGAATCCTGTATCCTGTATCTAGTATTCTGTATTCTGTATACAGAATCCTGTATCGTGTATGATGCTGTATCTAGTATTCTGTATCCTGATGATGCTGTATCTAGTATTCTGTATCCTGAATCCTGTATCCTGTATCCTGTATCCTGTATGAAGCTGTATCTAGTATTCTGTATCCTGTATCCTGTATCCTGTATGATGCTGTATCTAGTATTCTGTATCCTGTATCCTATATCCTGTATGATGCTGTATCTAGTATTCTGTATACAGAATCCTATATCCTGTATGATGATGTATCTAGTATTCTGTATCCTATATCCTGTATGATGCTGTATCTAGTATTCTGTATCCTGTATCCTATATCCTATATGAAGCTGTATCTAGGATTCTGTATACAGAATCCTATATCCTGTATGATGATGTATCTAGTATTCTGTATCCTATATACTGTATGATGCTGTATCTAGTATTCTGTATCCTGTATCCTATATCCTGTATGATGCTGTATCTAGTA
>NW_019397538.1:3076-62374 GCF_000591075.1 Eurytemora carolleeae | reverse complement strand
TACTTGTTCATCTTTTGAGTGTTGACATTTTTGGTATTTGTTTTCAATGGGACAGTAAGCTCAAAAATATTCCTCTTTTCCTCCATTCTATTGATAATTATACTAGATCTGGTTTCAGTGCGGTCACAAGGAAGTTTGGGCCAACAGTACATCCCCTTGGAAGGGTATGGGACGGGACGTCGGCATACATCAAAAATCGGTCAATATCAATTAATCCAGTGATATATTTAATAAGATTGTTGTGCCTCCAGATTTTCCCCATTGTAGAAGGTTAGCTTGTGTTGGCAGGGTGTCCAAACAGGAGTTGAGTAGAAATTTCAGTGTATCTTTCTTCAGATTGAACATGTAAGATTTCCAGATCATGTCATATTTTTCAAGCATTGCCTGGCAGAGCAAATGTCCAATTGTTTTATTATTATTATTCTGTATTAAAAACTTACAATTGAATGTTGCCTTGATTTCTTGAGTAAAGTTGTAGATATCTGGATACTCTGGGAACATGACTGTATAGATAATACCAAATATTGACTAAGGGGTTTTCTGTATTATCCAATCAGCAAATAAAAAGATATTTCCTTGTTTCTTTGGTGATTTCGACCAACAAAATTTTAACGTAAATAGCAGTGAAAGGAATTGAGTCTTTGACACAAACTCAAATTTTCTAATCCCCATATCTTTGCTTCCTAATGATTGGGTATATCTTTGATATTTTAAACATAGATTATTTGATCTAACAGAAATTATAGTTAGAAATATCTAAGACCTAAGACATTGGGTTGCAAAGATATAGGGTTTAGAAAATCCGAGTTAGTGGCAAAGACTTTTATTGTGAAATAGAAATCTAATTTTAAAAACTCTGCAAATTCATATATTTTAATTTTCAAATTTATAAAATTATAATTTAAAAATTTATGAAACCTATTTCATGCTATGCATTGTTTGTTTAGAAAATTGAAAATGTAATAATGATAAAATATTCATAAATCTAAGTCATGAAATTGAAGGTGGTCGTGCAAAGGGAAGGGGGAAGGAAAGATGTGGTTGTGAGTAGGGGGGGGGGAAGTAAGTTGGGGCATAAAATGCTTTTTGTTATGTTTTATGTAAGATTAATTCGATAATACATAAATCAAAAATGTTATATGCATTTGCAAAATCCTATATAGGAAGATAATAAAGCTTGTCAAAAAAACGGGTGAATTTGAAAGAATTTTTAACCAGTTTTATAGAAATATGGGTTTTCTGAAAAAAAGGCAAAAATTGTTGAAATGGTGGGAATGAAGGGAAGGGGGTGACCGGTGGAGTTGAAGGAAAAGGTAATGAAGGGAGCAATTTCCTCCAAACAATGTAGAATATTATTGAAAAAATTTTAAATGATAGAAGTGAAATTTACTTTTTCTGTTTTGTTAAGAAGCTAGCTAAATATTTAATAGAAATAACTTAGCAACAAGACACAAAAACTTAAGAAAAATATCTGAAACAATTCTATTTTTACACAACGTGCTATTTTTAATTTAAATTTTTTCAGTATCTCAAAGTTTCATGTATTTTAAGATTTATAGTACTTCATTGCACTGGGAACCAAAACAAATAGTGTCAGTATATGTACGTATTTGATATTTTCCTTTTGTATCCCCAGAGTTACGTCTTAAATGCCAATTCCTTAAAGAAAACATAAGTGTAATTAAAGAAATAGGATTCTTTCAATTATCTTTACATATGGAAACAAAGGATAATGATTTGATAAAATAAGGGATAAGGGAGTGTCTGGCTAGACAAAATAGTTGAGCTATGAGTGCAGTATTTTAGAGACTTTTTAAGAAANTAAACTTCAAGGACCTTCTAATCAAGTAGAAAAAAACAGAGGTTAGCGAAGTCATTATAGAGAATATTGAAAAGTGTTCCTCAGCTTCACCTCCTCAGAGTAGAAAGCCCTATGTGATTCAAAATGCAGACAAAATAGTAATTATCGAACATTTTCATGGGAACAACTTTACAATGTAATTATGTAAACCCGAAAAGAATGATGTAGTATAATATATTTGATGACAGCTCAGTAAAGCTGTATGTACATGTTTTGATCTTTCCTAGATCAAATATTAAACTAGGTGTAGTTACTATTTTATTCAAATTGATTGAGAGAGCGATAAATGTAAAAATAAAATTAAATTAGAGAACTATTTATTTGATAAATCTGTATAGATCACAGGGAGGATAAGTAATTATCCTCCCTGTAAAGAGGGAGGATAAGTAATTATCCTCCCTGTAAATAGGGAGGATAAGTAATTATCCTCCCTGTAAATAGGGAGGATAAGTAATTATCCTCCCTGTAAATAGGGAGGATAAATAATCATCCTCCCTGGAAATAAAAAAGGAGGGAATTTAAGGTTGGTTATTTCGTTGAACAGGAGATTATAACTATTAATTACTACTTAACAGGGAGATTAAGGGAGGATAATTTAATTATCCTCATGAAAACTCCCGGTTAAGTAGTAATTTATCGTTATAATCATGTTAATATGAACTTATTAAAAAATATATTTTATCACATTTTAGGACTATCATCATTTTGAACGTAAGTCTTAACAAACATTAATCCAAAACTTACATTTATTATATCCATGTTTAGTTCAATTGATATGACTTTTCAAAGGGTAAAGGGATATCGAATGCATGTTAAAATAATCTCGGGTTTAGTAAAACCAGGAGTGCAAGCATTAATCTTGATATTCACCATTCTAAAGTTTTCAGCTCAGTTTTTTTGTAAATTAAATAGTTGTACAAAGGATAGGGGTGTCAGAAATTATTTTTAACATATTATTTTAAACGTTTTAAATGGATAAAGTTAATTTTTTGATAAAACTTATTATTCTGGATCATTTTATTCTGGTTTTGCATTATTTCAATTCATGTAAAAGCATGGTTTAACACTCAACAATAATCAGCTCATCTCTCAACAGAGGGAGGGATGGCAACAATGCCAATTTGTAATACCAAAAATCTGCTCTATGGAAAGTGCTTTTAACAGGGTACTCAGAGTACTGCTGGGTTCTGGATGGTGCTAGGGATACTGTTGCATACTATGTAGTATACCTTCCCTTTCGGGAATACAAATTGGTGTGGTTGCCATCCCTCCCTCTGTTTCAAAATTTAATCCGGCGCTCAAACTGGAACACAGGTTATTTAGATTATTTATTTTGTATTAAAATTCCACTGGGAAATAAATAATTTTTAGTGGAAAATAAACAGATGTTTGGGTAAAAATATATTCTTAATTTCTTAAAAATATACACCCCTGAAAATGGGTGTGCAGGTTTGGAATGTGCGTGCAGGGCTACCTACAAAGGATAAGAAGTGATGACTAAACAGTATTTCCGCTGATACTGATTGTTCCTTCTTGACCAAAATTATTAAGTACACCATTAAAATACTATATTCAAGATTGAGGATAAAAGCCAACCTTTAGAAAAAAAAGGGTTTTTGGTTGTCCTTAACTTCTCATTCTTTGAAACAGCACTGTACCATACAGTTATATGTCGTTCCAGTGGGATATTGTAAACTGTTTAAAGAAAACTTACCCAAGTCTATAGTCCATGAATTACAAGTAGGTCTTTCCAGACAGATAGAGGAACATCGCTCCCCGGAATAAATAGATGAAAAAAAGTCTCCATTCCCACTATCCTAACAATACAAATTATATATTAAAAATCTGTACAGTGTACATCAAACCATTTAATTCTTTTCTTATATAAAGGGTAAGGCATGATTAGACTTTATTGAAAGCAAATTAGAGTTTCTGCTGTATCTATGTAGAGTTTTATAGGTGTTGATCAGCGCTATCTTGTACTAGATAGTACTGACCTATAATATGTAATGTGCTGTTCCACAAATATTGAAAGATTTATGATCTTTAACCCTACTTTCAATGCAAAATGTGAACTGCTGAGTTAACCAAAAGGTTCTAGGAAATCCAGTGCAATTGTTTTAATATCTTGAAAAATTTTAAAAATATTATGCTTACCAGTAATCGTATTCCAGGCAGCATACAGTTATCTAAAAATACAATTCCTTTACATTCTCTGCATTTTATCAGGGATTAAGTTTCATTATACTAAGGGGGCTGTTTAAGTAATTCCATTTACTATTAAGTAAACCTTTGTTGTTAGAGTTGCTTGCCCTCTTCCACAGAAGAGGAGCCCCTTGAACTTTGACTAAGCAGAAATTATGGAAAATTTTGATTATAATTCTAGTTCCCTTTCAAGATAGCTAAACAAATTCCCTACTTTAAAGATTAAATGTTTAATTCATCAATTCTGAATGGGTTGATTTCTAATAATGGGGCGTATGCGTAATTTCAATTGACCCCCTATTTGTAGAGTGGCGTGTCTGATTTACATTACCCTCTACACTTTGGAGTGATCAAGGAAGTCGAGCTTATTCTTAAGCATGAAAGAAATAGTAATAGTTATTTTCTAAAAGTAAGAGAAAATAAATATATTCGGCTGAGTTGGGTTTACACTGTTACACTCCATATTCACAGGAATTTGAATGATACTTTTAAGATATACTCAGAAAGTTCTTTATCCTCAATGAACAATCAAAGGGCTAAAATTTTACCATTCAATCTGGCATATGCCATTGTTGAATGGAGGGAGAATTGAAATTACAATGAATGACAGTAAATATATATTCAACATTTATGTTTGTCTAAAGCAAAATTACATTAAAAACGATATAAAAGTTTACAATCAAATACTTATACTCTTTTCTCTGGATATCGCATTTTATGATTGACAGGGTTTGCCAAAAAACATGTGCCATACAAGACTTTTAGCACGAGTATAGTTTAGTTATTAAGAGGTGGTTTTTAGAAATGGAGTTTCTTGGTCCCAGTCTAGTACGTTTTTCGTTTTCTAAAAATGTGGTATGATGACAGCACTGCAAGGCTTGATATATTTTCGCACATTGCTTTAAAACTAACACTGGGTTTGCAGAACATATGCAGTTTCTTCAGATTTGCTTTATTTGATGGTCAGATAGATTCTCTGGAGTCGATTTCAAAAGGGTGAACAGACACATCCCTAGTTGTTATATCTGTCATAAAATGTTCCTACTTGTTCATCTTTTGAGTGTTGACATTTTTGGTATTTGTTTTCAATGGGACAGTAAGCTCAAAAATATTCCTCTTTTCCTCCATTCTATTGATAATTATACTAGATCTGGTTTCAGTGCGGTCACAAGGAAGTTTGGGCCAACAGTACATCCCCTTGGAAGGGTATGGGACGGGACGTCGGCATACATCAAAAATCGGTCAATATCAATTAATCCAGTGATATATTTAATAAGATTGTTGTGCCTCCAGATTTTCCCCATTGTAGAAGGTTAGCTTGTGTTGGCAGGGTGTCCAAACAGGAGTTGAGTAGAAATTTCAGTGTATCTTTCTTCAGATTGAACATGTAAGATTTCCAGATCATGTCATATTTTTCAAGCATTGCCTGGCAGAGCAAATGTCCAATTGTTTTATTATTATTATTCTGTATTAAAAACTTACGATTGAATGTTGCCTTGATTTCTTGAGTAAAGTTGTAGATATCTGGATACTCTGGGAACATGACTGTATAGATAATACCAAATATTGACTAAGGGGTTTTCTGTATTATCCAATCAGCAAATAAAAAGATATTTCCTTAAATATATATATATATATATTAATATGATCAATTTATTATTTATTATCAGACACGGCGTTATATGGACTTCATTGAGGTCTGTTCTCAATATATATTTTGATTTTATTTACGGTTCTTTCATATATTTAGAGTCATTATATTTTTGGTAATATACAACGAGGTTAAAGTGGTTAGAGTGATGATGTACGCTAATCCTTTACTAATTGTATAAGGCCATGAACTATAACGAGAGCGTACTGCATATTTGAAGTAACTTTGATGTTGTCATAAAGCAAAAAGTTTTACGAGACATAAAGCAAATCACTAATTAAGTAAATGGGTCTGATTACACTGAACAATGGACGTGTTCCATGCTCGTTGGAATATTTTAAGTCATAACTTGAATCTAAAAGTCGTTTTCTTATTTCAGAGTTTTCTGATTATCACTGTAGCCGCAGCCCACCGCGCCTCAGAAGGCCTAACCTAAACTTTGGGAAGTTGCCGTTTGGGAAATTGAACATTTGGGAAGTTTCCTTTGGGAAAATACCTAACACAATGTGTTCTACATACTAACGTAAATAAACGAAAGTTCTTAACCAGAAAGTGGAGCATATACGAATTTTTACGTAAACCTAAAAATACGTGTACCTATATAGAGGCTTTAGTATTTTTAGGTTTTCAGGTTAGTAGGGAATATTTGCAAAAAAAAAACATGTTCATTTGCACTATTGTTCAATTGCACTAATATTTACAGAAAGAAAACATTAGTCCGTTTTTTTGCAAGAAATGCTCATCTGCACTAACGTTTAATTGCACTTTAAACATTTAATGAAAAAAAAACATTATAGTCAGTTTGAACAAATTTGTTGTTCAATTGCAACTAATAATTACAGAAAAAAATTGGTTTGTTTGAGCAAATATTTTAAGTATTCCAGATCATAAGTACAAAATTACTAATGATCATTTTTTACCAAATAATAATGGCGGGATAATAAAATTTGTATGTGTATGTATATAAAGTGATAACTGCAGAGGCGCAACTAGGACTTTTGCTAGGGGNCGCCCCCCCTAGTTGCGCCTCTGAATAACTGATAACACGAAAACTGAAATAGGAGGAAGACGACTTTTAGAATCAAGTTAACTTTAAAATGTGCAATTAGCATTAGACACAGTGATTGTACAGTTTAAGTTAGTGATCTAATAAAAATCTAATATAGCTTTCTAATGTAACATCAAATACTGATATAATATCGTCTTCCCATTCCTTTGTTTTTGGTTATTATTGTAAGTCACAATTAAATTCATCCTCAATACTCGGTTTCAATGTACCAGGACCAATTTCTCTGAGAAAGCTGTTTAAATTGAGGTTCCTATGTCGAGTTTCATCGATTCATTGATTCGTGTTGCCGACTGCTGGGCAAAAATGACGGTGGGAAAAATTTCTTAGCGCTGAAAGGTCAATTTAATGAATTTCATAAACTTCATATAATCAGATAAAAAAAAATCTATGAAAATATTAGTTAGAAATCCGCAGTCTTCCTTAGAATAATTTAATAATCAATTTTAAGTATCCATTGTATTGTGTACAGTACGCTGTATAATCAATGAATTGTGTTAAAAACCTATATATCCTCAACTTAAAAATTAAAGTACAACTGAGCACCAAAAGCCGCTGTATTTTTTGAATATTACTTGTAAATTATTAAAAGCAATCGTTTTTATCACCATACAATGATACAAACAAACATAATTGATGATTATCGATGCGGAAAAATATTAATTTTTTACAATTTTAATAATATTTCTGACATTATTTATATCCCTGAAATTGGCAAGCTGTTTTGTATAAATCTGCAAACATTATTAGGGATGTGAAAACTGTACATTTGTAATAATATGATATCAGAAGTTCATATTTTTCCTGTTAGATTTGTTAAGAATTTGACTTTGATGACATATACTCTTTTTTCACTTACAAAATTAATATTTAAAAACAAGTTCTCACATGCTCTATAGCTCACACAAAACAACTGCAAAAATAAGTTTTTTGTATGAAATAAGCTTTTTATTATTCTTTAAAATAAGATACAGTATACAAGCATTTTGCAAGGTGAAGCGTGCTGCGTGACATAAGTGTAAAGCTATTCTAAAAATGACCTTATTCTGACGTTTAAAGAAACGCTATCGTCAATCATCAAATCCGAAGATTTTGTTATTTTGTCAATTTAAAAACAAAGATATAATTATAGTTTTAAAATTCTAAGATTCTTTCACTTCATATTTATAACGATTTGGGTTCACCACAAAATTAAGCCAAATGAAGATTTCGCAGATATTTCTTAATACAAAGCCAAACTTCTTATCTAACATTCTTAAATGAAGGTTTTAATTTAAATTATAATTTAACATACGGGACTTTAAGCGTAATTTCAAGTAACCATCCATGCAATTTAACGGAAAACTATGATAACCAGATAACTCTAAAATGGGAAGACGACTTGAAAGCAATAGTTAAGTGTATTTGATGGAGCTACAAAGCAAATAGTTCTACTAGACACTTACTAAACCACTAATTAAGTGTAATGGGTCTATTTAAACTGTAGAATTACTGCATACAATGCTTATTGGACCATTTAAAGTCATATCTTTAGTCTGAAAGTCGTCTTCACATTTAAAACCACAAAATTAAGCCAAATGAAGATTTCGCAGATATTTCTTAATACAAAGCCAAACTTCTTATCTAACATTCTTAAATGAAGGTTTTAATTTAAATTATAATTTAACATACGGGACTTTAAGCGTAATTTCAAGTAACCATCCATGCAATTTAACGGAAAACTATGATAACCAGATAACTCTAAAATAGGAAGACGACTTGAAAGCAATAGTTAAGTGTATTTGATGGAGCTACAAAGCAAATAGTTCTACTAGACACTTACTAAACCACTAATTAAGTGTAATGGGTCTATTTAAACTGTACAATTACTGCATACAATGCTTATTGGACCATTTAAAGTCATATCTTCAGTCTGAAAGTCGTCTTCACATTTAAAAGTTTTCTGGTTATCGCTGTCTATAAAGTATATTTTTTTATCCATAACAGCTTGAAAACAAATGGAAGGTGTTACTTGATATTAAGTGTACTTTAGAATCAGATAATTAAAGCAAATAAAGACTAAACAATATGGGGAGGGAGGCAGATTTTCATAATTACTTTAATTTTACTGGCCACAGAAATGGTTTTTAATAGGATTAAGATTAGGTTTTTATTTATAATTTACAATTTTGCAATGCAGAAACTGGCTTCAGACGCGTATCATTTGATGCCATATGTAGTATATGTATAAACTATAAACTGACACAGGTTTTATTACAACAACTCTCTGGTTTCTATCCCGCATTGATTAATTTTTAATATTTTAACTAAAAAAGCTTTTAATATAAAAATTTCTTGCAGAAAAAATGTATCAACTCCTCTAGCATATCTTTAATCTGTGTGATGTTGGTTCTTCTAGCATCCTTTAGACCCGGTAATGAATTTGTCATCATAAGCGTACCTCCACTGACCGGATGCTGCCCAACACCGACTTATTCCTTTAGTAAAAAGTAATTATGAAGAACACAAAAATAACTGGTAAAAGCAAATATTTTGAGGCCGAATTTAAAGAATTTGAGCCACGGCTTAATGAAGGTGAAAAATCTTTCCCGGGGATATTTAGAAAGATGAAAATTTCCCTGTTTGATAATTGAAGGACTAAAGTTTGATTTTTTTGTAAATAGCCGTACAAAGCGAATCTATGTAAAAAAGTCCCGGGAAAAAAAGTTTCTGGAAAAAAATCTGGAAATAAAACTTTGGAAAAAAGTCGGAATTTTCTCAAGTCCTTGGAAAAAATGTCACTGGATTCCTGGGACTTTTTTTCCTAAAATAGTATGGGGGCTGCCAATAACGTCTCAGGAAATAAGATTTAAGGAAAAAAGTCCTGAAGAAAATAAATCCGAGGGAAAAAACCTAGAAAAAAGTCCTAAGTCTCAGGAAATTTGAACTCAGTAGTTTCAGTCTGCGGAAAAAAAGTCCAAAGAAAAGTTGTGTATAAAATCCCCCATAAAAAGTGTACTATACAGGACTAGTTTTATATTCTTAATTAATATGAAAAAGAAAATGCTAACTAAACTCGTGATAAATATATACATATTTTATAAATATATTTTATATTTCTTTTTTGAAAATTATTTACCCTTGCCAACATACAGTTGTAATGTATGTATTGATAGGATGTTTACAACCAGGACTTTTTTACAATGTGAATCATGAGTTTTCACTTGTTAGAGAACTTTTTTCCGAGGATTTTTTTGTATAAAATCATACTGGAGCCTGAAAAAAGTCCTAAAAAATAAAGTCTTTAATAGGCAGGACTTAATTTCCAGAGAATTTTTAGAAAAAGAAATTTTTTCCACAGGACTTTTTTAGTGTGAAATTTTGGAACTTTTTCCGGAAACTTTTTTCCAAGGACTTTTTTGGCGGTTACCGTACAAAGCCTAGGGGTGTCAGAAATTATTTTTATAAACGTCCTATAATCCGAAAGTTTCATTTTTGATAAAACTTTTTATTCTGGATAATGTAAATATATTTTTAAAACTTTCTTAAATCGGTATACTTTTTCTAAATTCATTTAGTTAAGAGCTTGTAAGTCAAAATAAATATTGATAAATATTGCTTTATATCGAGTAAATATCCTTAAACATGCCGATGTAAAACCTTTCAGAAAGTAGGAAAGATTCTGCATATAGGATTTGCCAATTTTTAGTATTTACATAGAAGTATCATTTTATTCTGGTTTTGCATTATTTCAATTTATGTAAAAGCATGGTTTAACATCAAACAATAATCAGCCTATCTCTCAACAGAGGGAGGGATGGCAACAATGCCAATTTGTAATACCAAAAATCTGCTCGATGGAAAGTACTTGTAATAGGGTACTCAGAGTACTGCTGTGTTCTGGGGGTACTGGGTGGAACAAGGAATACCAAATGGAATTTTTATTTTGAACAACAATATTTAGTACTTATAAAGAAGCATTCTAGGTATAATTTAATTCTAGTTTTACTTTTGCATTATTTCTATTTATGTAAAAGCTGGTTTAACACTACACAATTTACAGCAAATCTCTCAATAGAGGGAGGGATGGCAACCACACCAATTTGTACTCCCAAAAATCTGCTTTATGGAAAGTTATTGTAACAGGGTACTCAAAGTACTGCTGGGTTCTGGGTGGTAATGTGGGGTATGGGGGGGATGGTACTGTTGCATACGATGTGGTACTGTTGGGTACAGAGGGTACTGGAGGGGTACTGGTTACTAGAGGTACTAGGGGTGTTGTGGGGTTCTGCAAGGTATCTCTGGGTTCTGTGAAGTATTGCTAGGTACTTCTTGGGTATTGGGTGGTATTGAGGGGTAATGAGGGTAGTGGGGCAGGGGGAATAGGGGATAGTGGGGACTACTGTTGGGCACTGCTGGGTACTACTGGGAACTGGGTGGTACTGCGGGATAATAGAGGTACATGGTTATTACATGGTACTGAACAGTAGTGGAGTGTAGCATGCAGAACACGCTGTACCGCCTGTACCTCTGGTACCCCTAGTACCCCCCAGTGCTGGAGAGTCCTGGGGGGTACTGAGTGGTACTAAGGAATAAAAGAACTTACTTAAGTCTATAGTCCATGACTTACAATCAGGTATTTCTAGACAGATAGAAGAACAATGCTCCCCAGAAGAAATAGCTGGAAAATGTCCAATCCCACTATCCTAACAATACAAATTATATGTTAAAAGTCTGTACAGTGTACATCAACCCGTTTGATATTTAATTCTTTTCTTATATAAAGGGTAAGGCATGATTAGACTTTATTGAAAGAAAATTAGAGTTTCTGCTGTATCTATGTAGAGTTTAGGTGTTGATCAGCGCTATCTTGTACTAGATAGTACTGACCTATAATATGTAATGTGCTGTTCCACAAATATTGAAAGGTTTATGATCTTTAACCCTACTTTCAATGCAAAATGTGAACAGCTGAGTTAACCAAAAGGTTCTAGGAAATCCAGTGCTATTGTTTTAATATCTTTAAAAGTCTAAAAAACTATTATGCTTACCAGTAATTGTATTCCAGGCAGCATACAGTTATCTAGAAATATAATTCCTTTACATTTTCTGCATTATATCAGGGGTAAAGTTTTGTTATACTAAGGGGGCTGTTTAAGTAATTCCATTTACTATTAAGTAAACCATTGTTGTTAGAGTTGCTTGCCTTCTTCCACAGAAGAGGAGCCCTTGAACTTTGACTAAGCAGAAATTATGGAAAATTTTGATTATAATTCTAGTTCCCTTTCAGTTTGAAGATATCTAAACAAATTCCCTACTTTAAAGATGAAATGTTTATTTCATCAATTGTGAATGGGTTGATTTCTAATATAGGGGTGTATGCGTAAATTCAATTGACCCCCTATTTTTAGAGTGGCGTGTCCGATTTACATTACCCTCTACACTTTGGAGTGATCAGGGAAGTCAAGCTTATTTTAAAAATCTACAAAACGCCAAGGTAAAACACTTTGTTAGCAAGCTTTTTAACATGAAAGAAATTGTAATAATAATTTTCTAAAAGTGACAAAAAATAAATATTGGCGGCTGAGTTGAATTTACACTGTTACACTCAGTACTCACGGTAATTTGAACGATGCTTTTGAGATATACACAGAGAGTTCTTTATCCTCAATGAACAATCAAAGGGCTAAAATTTTGCCTGGCATAAGCCATTGTTGAATGAAGGGAGAATTTAAATTACGCTTAAGGATTAATACTCTTTCTCAAGATATCGCATTTTATGATTGACAGGGTTTGCCAAAAAAAACAGGTGCCATACAAGGTGCCATAGTTTAGTTATTCAGAGATGGTTTTCAGAAAAGGAGTTTCTTGGTCCCATGTCTATAGTGTTTTTCGTTTTTCGTTTTTGCGGTATGATGGCAGCACTGCAAGGCTTGATATATTTTCGCACAGTGCTTTGAAACTTGATTTGCAGAACATATGCAGTTTCTTTAGATTTGCTTTATTTGATGGTGAGATAAATCCTTGTCGGGATAAGTCAATAAAAAAATTCTAATGATATGGAAGACGATCCTGAGGAAGCCTGTGCTAAAGTTTACCCTGTAATATTTTCAACACAGATATCATTCTTCTGGTTCAACATGTTGAACTAACATTACCAGTCACCCCCTATCTCTCTCTCTGCCTACCGACCTTCAGTTGGAATAGAAATGCCGTGATGTATACACCTCCGGCCTTAAAGGGTCGCCCAACTCCTTCATAAATCAGATCCCAGCCCTTTCAGTGGATGCTACTAATGTTGAAGCCAACAAAATGTCAGGAACAAGCCATAAGTAACTAGTAACCCAAATCATCCCTGACACCAAAGCCTAGATAGGAGTGAAACTGCTATCAAGATGCCGAGAACCTGTTAACATGAAGTTCCAGCTGTTCCCTGTTAGTTTCAGGGTGGCCAAAACTTTTTTGAAAAAATCCGTACATTTTCAGAAAAAATCCGTACAATCCGTACAGTTTTCACAAAAAAATCCGTACAATCAGTACATTTTTTTTGAAAAAACCCGCACATTTTTTAAACAATCCGTACAATCAGTACAATTTTCGAAAAAAAAATCCCTGCTATCCATACATTTAAGAAAAATAAAACCATTTTTGAAAATATTATTCATCACTGTCTCACCCCCCCCCATTCCCCACCACCTCTTTCTCCCCCCCCAAACACTTCTGGAACATATTCTCAAATGAACACTTCTGGGACATATCTCAAAAATTATGAATGAATTTTGATTGTCATTTGAAACATTAATCAATCTAATATTATTTAGAATGAAGAAAATAAGTTAAACTAACTTTATTTTGACGTGAATTTTTTTTTGACATTTTTATGAAAATTTTGCTGAAATGGGTGAAAATTAAAAAAAAAAACGGTGTATTTTCCAGGATAAAATCCGTACAATCCGTACAATTTGAAAACAAATCCGTACAATCCGTACAATCCGTACATTTTGGCCACCCTGTTAAGTTTCTTAATCAATAATCCTAGTTTCTGTCTAACCATTTTCTATCCCTTTATAGAAAACTATTTATAAACTTTATTTACATTCTTTGTTTTATTTCAATAAAATATTCTTATTGTCCATTATTTATTTGACTATATGTCAACAATCCTCTGGAGCCGATTTCTAAAGGGTGAACAGACACATCCCTAGTTGTTATATCTGTCATAAAATGTTTATACTTGTTCATCTTTTGAGTGTTGGCATTTTTGATATTTGTTTTCAATGGGACAGTAAGCTCAAAAATATTCCTCTTGGCATTCTATCGATAATTATACTAGATCTAACTTCAGTGCGGTCACAAGAAAGCTAAAGGGAACAGTACCTCCCCCTGGAAGGGTATGGGTCGGGATGTCGGCATACATCAAAAATCGGTCAATATCAATTAATCCAGTGATATTTTCAATAAAATTGTTGTGCCTACAGATTTTCCCCATTGTAGAAGGTTAGTTTGTGTTGGCAGGGTGTCCGAACAGGAGTTGAGTAGAAATTTCAGTGTACCTTTCTTCAGATTGAACATGTAAGATTTCCAGATCATGTCATATTTTTCAAGCATTACCAGGCAGAGCAAATGTCCAATTGTTTTATTATTATTATTCTGTATTAAAAACTTACGATTGAATGTTGCCTTGATTTCTTGAGTAAAGTTGTAGATATCTGGATACTCTGGGAACATGACTGTATAGATAATACCAAATATTGACTAAGGGGTTTTCTGTATTATCCAATCAGCTAATAAAAAGTTATTTTCTTATTTCTTTGGTGATTTTGACTAAAAAAGTCTAATGTAAATAACAGTGAAAGGAATTGAATCTTTGACAAAAACTCAATTGTCTAATCCCCATAAGTTTTATTGAAATATGGTTTTTCTGAGAAAGGCATTTCATGGAAGTTGTTTGAAATGGTGGGAATGAAGGGGAGGGGGTGATCGGTGGAGTTGGAGGAAAAATGTAAAATATTTCTAGCAAATATTTTTAATAAATAATGATAAAGCTGAAATTTACTTAATTTTTTTTCTGTTTTGTTGAGAAGCTAGCTATGTATTTTATAGTAGCAACAAGACACAAAAATTGAAAACAAATATCAAAAAAATTATATTTTTACACAAACTGCTATTTTTAACTAAATTTTTTTCAGTTTCATGTCTTTTCAGATTTATAGTACTTCATTGCACTGGGAACCAAAACAAATAGTGTCACTAAATGTACGTACACAACGTGCTATTTTTAACTTAATTTTTTTCAGTCTCTCAAAGTTTTATGTCTTTTAAGATCTATAGTACTTCATTGCACTGGGAACCAAAACAAATAGTGTCAGTGTATGTACGTATTTGATATTTTCCTTTTGTATCCCCAGAGTTACGTCTTAAATGCCAATTCCTTAAAGAAAACATAAGTGTAATTAAAGAAATATGATTCTTTCAATTATCTTTACAGATGGAAACAAGGGATAATAATTCAATAAAAAAAGGGGTAAGGGAGTGTCTGGCTAGACATAATAGCTGGGCTATGAGTGCAGTATTTTAGAGACTTTTTAAGAAATCATTGAGACCTTTAAGACTTTTGTACGTTGTATAATTGCTAAGTAAGATTACAAAATCGATCTTTAAAACCCTCCTGGTGCTCATACCAAAGCAGGTTGTGGCGTGGTACAACACAACCTGCTGGGCAGCTATGAAGGAATCTCTGCAACTTTAAACTGGGTTCTTCCATTGCAGTGTCAATAAATAGGCCAATAGATATGATGTAAGCTTGCAATCATAATATTTTATGAGTTAAAAAATTTTTTTTATAAATAATTTTTCGTGGGCTACTGGGTGTTAATATTTCTTTTCTTGGACAAATAAATTTTTTTCAGCAATGTGGTAGATATAATAATATAAATAATAATTTTATATCAGAACTTGTCACTTTTTGCATTTAAAATAAAAATAAATAAAAAAACGCAATGTTTGACACCCTGCTTTGACATAAAAAACTTGAGGATTTATTTTAGTGTTTTCTGGGAGTCTTTGGGAGTATATATAACAAAGTTGGGCTATTTTTGGCCGACGAGGCAGGAGATAAAAAAACGGAGCCAACGGAGGACATTTTTCAGAGGTTCCAAGTCACCGGAAAGAGATTTCGACAATTGGACTTCGTACCCAGCTCCTCGGCAATTATATGAGTCTACATTCAAAAATAGAAATGGCTGATTTCAATATTTACAGAGATATCATAAAAGTCTTACTTGTTACAGGTTCTCTGTCGGAATTTTGCGCATCTTTACTTTTTGCACATTTTTTTGCTTTACATTAAATTTCGCATTAAATAGTAATTCTTTTGCCCATTTTTTTAAAAAGAAGTAGAGTTGAAGGGCTTTTCAAAAACGTATCAAATGTTAAAGATTTGTATCACAATAATAAAATAGAGGGGACCAGGGCAATGACCATCCCAGCCTTTTTTGGGTAAACAAGTCGGAATAGGGTTAAAGAATATTAGATTTAACAGAACTCATAGTTTGAAATATCTATGACATCAGATTGCAAAGTATATAGGGGTTAGAAAATCAGAGTTTGTGGTAAAGATGATAAAGCACATGAAGTTGCTATGCAATTCACACTTTCATGGCTCGCCCGTAATCTCTCACAAACCTCAAAATATTTCCGATTGTGTTTATCCATTTTGAGAATAAAATGAATCTTACTTGGAAAACATGGTCCTGTAGTGTAGACACTGAGTATAGTACCAGGGGGTCCATGACAGAATACTGTTCCAAGTTCACAAACTCCATTCTACGTACAGAGATATTTTTTTCTTTTGATAAGTATCCCATCTTCAGATCAATGAATGGTGCAAGAAATTTTGACATAATATATTTATAATATAAATTGCAAAGGATTTTGAATGACATCAGGGATTAAGTTGAACTGCGCCAACGCATCATCAACAAGATTATTCCATTCCTCTTGACCAATATTACACTTAAAAAAGTTTAATATGTCTCAAATGAATCCGAAAGAAGTTTTTCACAACACTGCATACTCAGTTCAACTACCTTATAAAGCCGGTCACTCCCTTTAAAATAAAAGAATCTTGGTGAGTTTAATTCAAAGGTACTCTCTTAAATTTCCGGCTCAGATAACCTAATGGTCCTGTCAGTACCACTGCTTGGGGATTTTAAAAATACATATTTAAGACAGTGGTTTAAAATTCTATTTAACGTGTTTCATCAGTTAAAATCTCATCTGTTTTTCCCCGCATTTTAAATATTTTTTTAAATTTATCCCTTACCATGCTATAAAACAAATAATAATATTTATAATAGCAGTTAACTTCTAATCTGTATGGGATCAGGCTTGAACTCGTGACATTTAACTGATAAAAAAGAGGAACCTGAGTTGGGAAGAAATCCAAGATTTTGCTTAAAAACATTAAAATACGTTTAATTTAGTTAGACTTACATATTTTTTTATATTGAGGTGGTTGGTGTAATTTCACTTACATTTATATACATATTCAATTTACTTGACAATCATTAACATAAATACATACATTTATGAATCCAGCAATTGTGCACTTACACAAAAGCGTTTAATTCTAACACATTTTTCTCTAAAAGATGGATAGTTTTGACGTACTCTTCCTATTTCCCTGTTCAGTAACTAATTTTCTTTCAGAACTCCGCAATCTAAACATTAAACTATGAGATTAAAGTTTTTCTTGTTGTTTGAGTGTGCAGAGATATTAGGAAAAAAGAGCGTGCGAGAAAGGGTGGTAGACATAATAACAAGAGACTCTCATCTTGTACCGGGCCATGTCCGATTTATACGGAACCTTCAAAGGCTTTGTTTTATCGGAACGGATGATCTCAATCATCTCTTTAAAATTGATGTACAATCTCTTTAAACATGTGCTGTGTAAAATAGGTGTACAATCCCTTAAAACATGTGCTGTGTAAAATAGGTGTACAATCCCTTTAAACTTGTGCTGTGTAAAATAGGTGAACAATTCCTTAAAACATGTGCTGTGTAAAATAGGTGCACAATCCCTTAAAACATGTGCTGTGTAAAATAGGTGAACAATCCCTTAAAACATGTGCTGTGTAAAATTGATGTACAATCCCTTTAAACATGTGCTGTATAAAATAGATGTACAATCCCATTTTAGACATGTACTGTGTAAAATTGATGTACAATCTCTTTAAACATGTGCTGTGTTGAATAGGTGTACACTAGTGTACAATCCCTTTAAACATGTGCTGTGTAAAGTAAAACATACCTGGCGAGTTCTAATTCTTTTTCGTCTATTCTTGTTTTAAAAGTTTCGGCAGTTCTTGTATCTTTCTCTTTATGCCGTTTCCAAGATTCTTTTAATCTAAAATAACAAATTTGAAGAATAAAAACTCTATCTATATAAACTAAATCTAGAAATGACATCGTTAACGATAAGATGTCAGTTCCAGGAGAATAAATTTAGAAGGGAAAAGATTTTAAAAAAATTAACGAAAAGAAAATGGTACATCAACTGGTAATTTTGGCCCCATTTTAGATTCTTTTTAGCAAAAACATCATTTATCGCCCCCTTTATTCAGTAAGTTAAAACTCCTAAGATACTGACGAAAAAATATTTTTTCAAGAAACTGAAAAGAAGCAAAATAAAAATTGGAAAATAACTAAAGAAAAACTGCGGATAAGTAATCTAGATATCATTTTAAGATTCACATCCGTCTAAATTTGAGATAAAAAAGTAAAAAATATTTAAAATACCTAAAAATTTCCTTTTCTGCAATTCTAATCTTCTCTCCGAGTTTAAAGTTTTCAATCTTGAGGTTCTCGTTGGACGCAGTTTGTAACGTTTTCTTTTTCTTCTCTACTCCATCTTTGGTACTTTTAGAACTAGTTCCAACCAGATCGGAGATATTTCCTTTCCTTCCTCCTGATAAATAATTTGTTTACCTATATCTCAAAGATATCCCTGAAAACACTAAATTCATATCAACCTGGGAACCCAGCTTTGACTGAAAAATTTAGTTTAAATATTTAATATCTCCATCCATTTCTACGATGCAAAGAAGGAAGAAGGAATCTAAAATGTAATGAAGAAAAAAAAACGTTAAAAGGAGTTAAAATAATTTTGAAGTAATTTACTTGAAATTTGAAATTATTTTAATATACAGGATGTCCCACATCATATTATATAGATCGCACTAAATTTTAATTTTTAGAAAAATTTGAGATAACTAGAAATTCAAGGCGCTTCGCGCCCTTCTTTCTAGCCTTAGAGGGCGCTTCGCGCCCATCTTCTAAATTAGTTGTGAACATGTTCTCTTTGTGTACATCGTAAAACAAAACAAAAATAATTCGCGGATTTTCACAAAAAATTTNCCATGTGTTTAATTTTAACTCGTCGATTTCGGCGAGTTAAATATTTAACCACAGGGTTAAATATTTAACCTCACGGTTAAAGTTCGGGTTTAAATTAAGTCAGAAGTGGCATTTAACCATGAACTTAAACTTTAAGTCAAAACTTTTCGTTCTTTAGTTTTAGACTCAGATTGTTATTAATAAAACATTTTTAAGCATGAAGCGTGAAACAGTTAAGTAACAAGCATTAAAAATATAACTGTAATCCACAAGAGGGGGGGGGGTAGTAAATGAAACATAATAAATATTTTTGACATCTTCAGCGTTATGAACACAAATCCCTGATATATAAAAAATGTTTGTCACTATCAAATAATTTATATAAAAAGTGATGCATCATATATCTTCATTTGGCAGCCATTTTGTTTTGCAAAACTCGTTGATACAATCGGATACAAAAAAACATATCAATGGACGCAAAAAATAAGTTCTAAGTTTTGCATTAGATATCTTTCTAATCTATGCAAAAATGACCTTCACACAGTTCTTGGCAGAAATTTATTTTCCATTGCAAATGATTGTTCTGTAATAAATCTTTCTGATCTTAGTAAAATGTTAGTTAAGAAACAAATGATTAATAATAAATCAATTTTGCAAAAACTAATATTTTTAACAAATCTAGTGTATGTTTGTGCAATGATTGCTTATTTCAATTTTCGCAATAGTTACTCTGACCTCTCAATTTGATAATGAAGTGGAAATTATTAGACAAAATTTCAAAATTTGCACTGAGTTCTGAACAATTTGAGCTCTATTATCAAAATTCGGCTGAAAATCCTATTTAAAAACTTAACTTATCAAACAGGGGAAAAACTTCATAAGAATGAACATTTTTTCATATTTATTCTATAAACTAGATGTAGTGGAAGAAATGACACATGAAAAAGGCCAGGAAAGTGTCTGAAATGGCTGAAAATAATACGTTAAAATACGGTTAAATTAGACAATTAATAAGTCCAATGTATTTTTTCTATAAATTTGCTCATTTGGTCAGAATTTTAGAATATTCGAAAACTTTATTTCCATTTACCCTCAGTCAATAAATCCTGAAATAAATAATTAATTTAAAGCAAATAATGAGCTTTCTACTACATTCATGTGAACAGAACAGTAGCATGTTAGGGGGGGAGGGGAGCCTGGAACTTCAGCTTAGAATAGTGGTTCAGCAAAAAAATTCATATGAACATTTCAATCCCGCGTTGAAGTCTCTCAGACTACTATATCTTTAAACGCCTATATCTCTGGAACGAATAATGATTTTCAAGAAATTTCAAAACTCACAGGTAGGTACAGATGTTGGCTATCAGTGTGAAAAGGCGTTAAAAACATAAGGATGCCTTAGTCCGGGATTCGGATGTCTGCAAGACTCTAATTTACACAAGTACAGTAAGTCTCAATATTTGGTTCTATTTTTTTCTAATTTCCTTAGGCATAATTTAGATAATTAATTAGTATATATCATTTATTGTACCTGGTAATTAATATTTCCTGGGTTAGTCCGCTCCTTCCTCATCAGAAGTATCAGATTCTGTTGTATCTTCATCTTCCGTATCATCTTCTACACTTCTCTTCATTGTAGTTTGTTGTGAACTCTTGGCTTCAATAGATAGAGCTAGGAAAGTACACGGACCTTCAGGAGTTTTGCAAACTCTGCTGTTGTTCCATGTTTAAGTGAGATAAAGATTTTCTAACAAAAACCGTTGATAGTATGGTGATACTTGATTTCTTTTAATGCCTGGTCAGTAAGGGATGGTTGTGATTCCAGAAATCTTAGGATAAATTGGTCCCAGTTTCTCATCTGTCTGCGCTTTCCATATATGTTCTTAGGGCATTTGCTAAGCATACGCTTAGTGAAAACAGGATCTTTCATTTCAAGTATTCCATATAAGATGGTATTTCGGAGTGTACTGCATATGCTTTGACGAAGGTTTCTCTCTCTGTTTGACATTGTCAGTTCAGATCGGTTCTCCTGCACTTCTTGCATGTGTTTTCTTAGTAGACGCTGGTTCTCTTCAAATTCTACTTCAGCTTGTTTTGAGTCAAACATTACTGGATTATTTGATGCTGAGCTACCATGCAAATATGTGGTACCTTTCTCAAAGGACCTCACTAGTCTCCTGGAGTTTGTAATAACTCTTGTAATAATAGAGATAAATCGTGCTAACTTTGCACCTATATTCTTTTAATCCATAAGGGGCAAAACAAAATTTCAATTTTTTTTTTCTTCATCAGGGGCGTAGAAAGGGGGGTATTTGGCCCAAAACAGGTATTTATATATATAAATATTTTTTTGCCGATGTATTATTATTGTTTTCAAGATTTTAGGTCTGACAGAATATTAGACCATGACAAAATAGCCTAACAAGGACAGATTCAGCTTGCAGGAGGAGCCCTGTATGGTTCAGGGGCTAAAAAGCCAACAGTGAGGTGGCTCCTTTGATCCACATCAGACTCCTGAAAAATGAAGAGGAATCAGTGCCAATAATGCAAAATTAAATAAAGAAAGGCAAGTAAAATTCTAAAAATATTTTATAGTTATTTGAATTGATAAATCATAAATACTTCTTCAGGGGCGTTAAGAGGAAAAATATCTCTACAACACTCCCAACTCCAGGAGACTAGTGAGGTCCTTTAGCTGTTTGATTTAAGATGTAGTTCTGAGTTACGGTATCTGCAGAGTGGGCATGTACAACCTTGTGTAGATCCTTTTCGTTAGGTGGTAGTGCTTTGTCCAGTGCCGTGCTTTGAATCTTGTGGGAATCTTTTAATCTAAGATCTTTGCTAAATCCCCGGTCCTAAAGAAATAAACATTATTGATTGAATTAATAATATTATAAAATCAGTTTAATATCCTAAACTAGTGTTACCTTGAATGGTTGAAGATTGTAGATATTATTCATGGAGATTAGGTTTCCATTTTCCCGAAGGAATAGTAGCAAACTCTTATCTATCTCTAGGTTGGTATTGGAGTTCAGATATTCAACCTGCTCCATTTGTTGAGAGCAATCGTAAACTTGCTCGTAAGCATGAGATAAAGGACTGATTTCGTCTTTCCTTCTTCAACTGCGGAGAATCTAAATGATATTCAATTATAAGTATCAAATGATTATGTTTCTCATCAACGTTTTTATTTTTAGGTTAGAAAAATATCATTTTTACTTACTTGTTCAGCTGAAACGTCCACATTCCTGGAAGTTCGCTGTGTGGGGCCTGAGTGTACAAATCCTGTTGCTTTAGGATATTTGCCAACTCAGCACAATGGCCATTCTGAAGTACAGTTAGAAATGCTAGTTGAATTAAAAGACGGTTATGCCAATCAGGAGTGAGTTGCAATTTCTTATCATCGATTTCATCCATAATGGAGAGGAATTTTGGACTTTCAAAGAAAGCTTTGATCTCATTCTCTAACTCCTCATACCTTTTAGGATTAATCTGTTCACTGAGTTCCTGTCCAACTCTTGTGGATTTCTTGGCCGCATCCTTCAAATCTAGGAAAACGTTTGAACTATTGTTCCGGCATATCAGGGAATATCGCTGGAACTCCTGTCGTGCTGTTGAGAGAATGAAGTCTGTCGTTTCAATATTATATTCAGATGACTTTTGCCATAGATAATCGTACCAGAAAACCAGAGCAGCATTCCTTGCGACTAAACAAAAAATTCAATAAGTTATTTCGGAGTTAGGAATAAAATTGTTGTGTTTTGATTGTTGCCAAGCTGTTTGTTATTAAATTTAGGGAAAAAAAGAACTTACTTGCAGAGCTAGGGTTTTCTGTAGTTCCCCAAGCTTCAATTTCCATCGTGACGCGTAATCTCGTAGGGAAAAGAGAATCTTCTAAGCGGATATTCTTGGCTTCCAAATGTTTATATAAATTCTCTTGGCTATTCCCGAACAGATATGTGGCATACTGACTGACTGTTTTTGGGGATTTGCGTTTTCCCTTCCCCTGGATTCTTTGTTTAAGAAACCATATGAACATGTAATCATCTCGGAGAGCCATTCTTCCACTAGGGACAGACGGAGATGAATAATTCACTGACATGAATTCCTGAAGAGAGAGCTTCATTTTAGGATCTGTTGAGTCAGCAGTGATTGCAATACCAACAGCTTCATTCAATCTAACAAGGAATTCCTGAGAAATCTCACCAATTGGAATGCTGATATCTACAGGCTCTAAGGTTTCCAATAGTTCGTTACGTATATTGTACAACTTTTCTGTATCCTTAGAGAATATAATGTTTCTCACAACTTCTGGAAGGTCTTCCCCAAAATTCCAGTTCGGAATCTGTTCTTTGATGAAGTTGGGTACTTCAAAACTAGAGGTGATAGAATATATCGGCTGTTTTTCAGGTTCTCCTAATGATAAATTATCTTTTCAGTCAATGCAGTGATCAAGTATGCAATCAATAATAATCAATTTAATCTAATTTAATGTTTCTATATATAGTACTGAGAATTAATTTAATTTCAAGTTACCTCTAGGTTCTTCTTGAGACGTATGTTCTTTATACTTGGTTTTCAGAGAATGTAGAATAGAAGAAGATTTCACAGAATATTTTATATGAGAAGGGATGGTGCGTGGAATTTGTTTTTCGGGTTCTCCTAATGATAAATTCAGTCAATCCATTGATCTAGTATGTGTAGTAAAATAAGATTATTATCATTTAAATCTATTCTCAGCCAGGTGTAATCTTTCTTAAGGTTGGCAGTTTTGGTGTTTATTGTGCTTGTTGGTTTACTCTGATATTTATTTTTAAATTCTTTATTATTTTAAGTATATACTAGATATATAGATAGATTCCTTAAGTGCAGGTACATTACTTTTGCTTTAAATTCTAAAAACATAGAATTAACCCATTCCTTGTTTATATTCTATTGAGAATAGAGGAATCTTACAGTAGTGTATATTTGGTCCGAACACTACATATGCAACAAATCAAACAATCAAACAGATCTATGAATCAATCTATTAATATTTCAGATCATCAATCAAAGAATTAATTTTAAGTTCAAGTTACCTCTATGTGACACTGGAGCATTGGAAGGTCCAGCTTCCATGAGATCCCTTTCCAATTGATTTTTCGAATCTTCTAATGATAAATAATCTTACCAGTCAATCCATTGAACAAGTATACAACCAATCAAACAATCAAATAGTTCATGAATCAATCTTTTAACATTTCAGATCATCAATCAAAGCATTGATATAAATTTTAAGTTACCCGTATTCTCCTTAGTGGTGATGTTCTTGATTTTTTCTTAGGCTTTTCATTCTGTCTCTCTCGGCATGGCTTTAGTTTACGGTAATGCCTGTAAAGGCTCTTTTTCACTGTAAACTTAGTCTCACAGAGCAAACACTTTGTATGAGCCAATGTCTTGCCACTCTTCATAAGATGGTCACCAACAGCTTTCCTACGTCCAGAAGCTCTGTCTAATTCGCTGCCTGTTGCAATGAGTTTCTGTCTGAAAATTGTTAAGGCTCTTATTCTGGAACATTCTTCATCTTCTGATATAGAGGAGTCCAAGGACTCCTCAGGACTAGGATCAACCGTCTCTACCGTCTCTTCTGGGATATACTGATAAAAAAACAAATTTAAAAAAGCAATATTAACCTAACCAAATCTATAATAATCAAATTTAATCTAATTTAATGTTGCTATATATAGTACTGAGCTATAACCAAATCAAACTTTAACACCATCTTAGAATCATCTTATCTTAGAATCTTACAAACACTTATGTAAGATTCTAAGATGATATTATGTTATATTTAAAAATAAAGTTAACAATCACATAATCAAACCTAGAATAATCCAATTTAACCTAAAGTAACCAAACAAACAGTATAATCATCCAGCAAATTAACCATTCAATCTTTTTAGTTAAATACTCTGTTATACTTACAAAGAGTAGTTTTCTTTGAGTTAATTTGAGTCTAGTTGGAGTCCTTGCTGGAGTTAATCTTGAATTAACAGGTTGGTGCAAAGGATTTTGAATGACATCAGGGATTAAGTTGAACTGCGCCAACGCATCATCAACAAGATTATTCCATTCCTCTTGACCAATATTACACTTTGGGTATAATTTTCTATGATGAACTAACAACTTGAAGAGTTTGTTGACAGTTTCCTCCAAATTCTTGAATGGGGAGTTGATTAGATCAACAGTTCCGGTTGTAATCAGTTGTTGTTGAACAAAGCTGAGAGTTCCATGCATATGGATGATGCAGAATTTTGTTGTCCCCGCCAATTCTTCATGTCTCTCAACTTTAGGACACTATAAATAAAGAAATAAAAATATTTCATCAATTTCAGAAACAGAATTAGAAAATATAAGATTTTAATCAAGACTCACATCAATATTAATATGATTAAGAAGTTTTTGAAAATTTAGAAACGCATCCATCTTGCATCTGAAACACAAATAGTATATCAACTATGGTCGGTTAGGTTAGAAAACAGAATTTGGTAAACATTACAAATACAATACAATACAATACAATTATGATGCTATGTAGAGGACCAACAGTACTCTAGAAACAGGACCAACAGGACTTGAAGCATCTACCTCTCAGCTGAGACCAATCCTAAACATTTCAATTAAATGAAATGTTCTGAAAATATTGGAATTTTTAGGTTGACATTTAAATTCGTGAAATAAAGAAAAGGAATATTATATAGAGTCTTACAGACATCCGAATACCAGACTAAGGGGTTTCCTAATGTTGCTAATTGCAAATTAAATGTATTTTGAGGTCATATGGTTAGTTTGTGAACTCAACTTCATATGGCTTTTAAGAGGTGATATTTATTTACATTTTTAGAAAGACCATCTCTACTTGCATAGTAGATGCCCATCTCTACTTGTATAGCTATTAATCAGGCTCTAAATGCCACACAGGGACACAAGCAGAGTTGATCTATCTAGCTATTTCTTAGGCTCTAATGCCACACAGGGACACAAGCTATTACTTCGGATCTAAGTGCCACACAGGGACACAATTGAGTAGATGCCCATCTCTACTTGTAAATTAGATGCCCATCTCTACTTGTAAAGTAGATGCCCATCTCTACTTAAATAGTAGATGCCCATCTCTACTTGTATAGTAACATGTTAGGGGTAGGGGGAGCCTGGGACTTCAGCTTAGAGTGGTGGTTCAGGAAAATAATTCATGTGAACAGAACAGTAGCATGTTAGGGGGAGCCTGNAGCTCATGGGAGTAAGTGGTATACCCCTTCTGTAACAGACACCGAAACTTTAGATAGAGTATCGTAATGAAACTCAGTTTTGGAAACCCTGTTTCATAAATACAAATATTTTGCTAAGAAGTAATATTTCATGTACGTTATTTTAAATTCTCTTAATTATTATATTGAATTTAATATTTTCTTTGAATTTATTTGCAGATTTCTTCAAATTCTTCAAATGTCGTCTTTTCAATAATAATTCTAGAATATCTGCAGAAAATATTTGCGAATAATGAGAAAATAGAAACTAAAGATTGAACAAGATTACTTATTTTCGATGGTAAGATTAATTTATATTTTCTCAACTTGTTCCTATACATGACGTCTGTAGTTTATCGTAGCACTTTTTTACATTTTATGTCGTCGTCATTTAATTATTTAAAAAACTAATTCTGAAAACGTATCCACCCAGTATGAGTTTTGGACGTCGAATTTGCGCTCAAACTTAGGATTTACAGATCTTAAAAAAGTTTAATATGTCTCAAATGAATCCGAAAGAAGTTTTCCACAACACTGCATACTCAGTTCAACTACCTTATATAGCCGGTCACTCCCTTTAAAATAAAAGAATCTTGGTGAGTTTAATTCAAAGGTATTCTCTTAAATTTCCGGCTCAGATAACCTAATGGTCCTGGCAGTACCACTGCTTGGGGATTTCAAAAATAAATATTTAAGACAGTGGTTTTAAATTCTATTTAACGTGTTTCATCAGTTAAAATCTCATCTGTTTTCCCCGCATTTTAAATATTTTTTTAATTTATCCCTTAGCATGCTATAAAACAAATAATAATATTTATAATAGCAGTTAACTTCTAATCTGTATGGGATCAGGCTTGAATTCGTGACATTTAACTGATAAAAAAGAGGAACCTGAGTTGGGAAGAAATCCAAGATTTTGCTTAAAAACATTAAAATACGTTTAATTTAGTTATACTTACATTTTTTATAAATTGAGGTTGGTGTAATTTCACTTACATTTATATACATATTCAATTTACTTGACAATCATTAACATAAATACATACATTTATGAATCCAGAGCAATTGTGCACTTACACAAAAGCGTTTAATTCTAACACATTTTTCTCTAAAAGATGGATAGTTTTGACGTACTCTTCCTATTTCCCTGTTCAGTAACTAATTTTCTTTCAGAACTCCGCAATCTAAACATTAAACTATGAGATTAAAGTTTTTCTTGTTGTTTGAGTGTGCAGAGATATTTGGAATAAAGAGCGTGCGAGAAAGGGTGGTAGACATAATAACAAGAGACTCTCATCTTGTACCGGGCCATGTCCGATTTATACGGAACCTTCAAAAGCTTTGTTTTATCGGAACGGATGATCTCAATCATCTCTTTAAAATTGATGTACAATCCCTTTAAACATGTACTGTGTAAAAAAGGTGAACAGTTCCTTTAAACATGTGCTGTGTAAAATAGGTGAACAATCCCTTAAACCATGTGCTGTGTAAAATAGATGTACAATCCCATTAAACTTGTGCTGTGTAAAATAGGTGAACAATCCCTTTAAACATGTGCTGTGTAAAATAGATGTACAATCCCTTTATACTTGTGCTGTGTAAAATAGATGTACAATCCCTTTAAACATGTGCTGTGTAAAATAGATGTACAATCCCTTTAAACATGTGCTGTGTTGAATAGATGTACAATCCCTTTAAACATGTGCTGTGTAAAGTAAAACATACCTGGCGAGTTCTAATTCTTTTTCGTCTATTCTTGTTTTAAAAGTTTCGGCAGTTCTTGTATCTTTCTCTTTATGCCGTTTCCAAGATTCCTTTAATCTAAAATAAAAAATTTGACTCTATCTATATAAACTAAATCTAGAAATGACATCGTTAACGATAAGATGTCAGTTCCAGTATATTTTAAAGAGAAATGATTTTTGAAAATTTAAAGAAAAGAAAATTGTGCATCAACTGGTAATTATTGTCCCGTTTTAGATTCTTTATAACAAAAACATCATTTATCGCCCCCTATGTTCAGTAAGTTAAAACTCCTAAGATACTGACGAAAAATTTTTTTTTCAAGAAACTGAAAAGAAGCAAAATAAAAATTGGAAAATAACTAAAGAAAAACTGCGGATAAGTAATCTAGATATCATTTTAAGATTCACATCCGTCTAAATTTGAGATAAAAAAGTAAAAAATGTTTAAAATACCTAAAAATTTCCTTTTCTGCAATTCTAATCTTTTCTCCGAGTTTAAAGTTTTCAATCTTGAGGTTCTCGTTGGACGCAGTTTGTAACGTTTTCTTTTTCTTCTCTACTCCATCTTTGGTACTTTTAGATCCAGTTCCAACCAGATCGGAGATATTTCCTTTCCTTCCTCCTGATAAATAATTTGTTTAACTTCAGAGCGTCCCATATCATATTAGATTATCTCCAATCTTTAACACCAAAATAAACTCTTAATACTCGAAAAACTTATCATTTTCCGCAAGAAAATTCTTAGATAAGCCTTATGTTATTTTTCAAAATGATTCATTTTAATGAAATTTTCTAATTAGTCCCGAAAATCGTAATTTAGACCCGTTCTCGGTCTAATATGATGTGGGACACCCTGTATATCTCAAAGATATCCCTGAAAACACTATATTCATATCAACCTGAGAACCCAGCTTTGACTGAAAAATTTAGTTTAAATATTTAATATCTCCATCCATTTCTACGATGCAGAGAAGGAAGAAGGAATCTAAAATGTAATGAAGAAAAAAACGGTAAAAGGAGTTAAAATAATTTTGAAGTGATTTACTTGAAATTTGAAATTATTTTAATATACAGGATGTCCCACATCATATTATATAGATCGCATTACTTGAAATTTGAAATTATTTTAATATACAGGATGTCCCACATCTTATTTTATAGATCGCATTACTTGAAATTTGAAATTATTTTAATATACAGGATGTCCCACATCTTATTTTATAGATCGCATTACTAGAAATTTGAAATTATTTTAATATACAGGATGTCCAACATCTTATTTTATAGATCGCATTACTTGAAATTTGAAATTATTTTAATATACAGGATGTCCCACATCATATTATATAGATCGCACTAAATTTTAATTTTTAGCAAAATTTGAGATAATTTCATTTCAAAGTTTACCCAATTTTGCTAAAGGCTATTTAATAAAAGAATTCATATGCTGAAATTACAAAAGCATTTGTATATTTTAGCATGAAATGGATTAAATGGATTAATGGATTAGTTTATTAGCGACTGGACGCCAAGGCCCGCCAAAATATTAATATTTGGACAATTAATTTGGCCTTATTTTTAAAGAGTATAAAACATGTTTTTTTTGTGCCTAATGGATTTTTTAAAATAGCATTCAGTGAACTCACTTGAACCCCGCCTTGTCATTGAGTAATTGGCAAACCTTTATTTTGCAACCAAGCAGATTTACAGTTTAAATGTATGTATAATGTATATGTGACCCACTCAACATAAATTTTTACAATTAAGAAATGAAATGATGTCTTGATATATGTTGCGACATACATTCTTGAACCTAATTTTTCAAACAATTATCATAAAATAGTTCCCATAGTCCTGGCATGTTTAACCTTTTATATATTTGTTCTCTTAGAACAAATCGTTAATTTAAGGACGATCAAGTTGCGTCTCAACCCTGTACATTTAACGCGACCAGATTGTTATTAATAAAACATTTTTAAGCATGAAGCGTGAAACAGTTAAGTAACAAGCATTAAAAATATAACTGTAATCCACAAGAGGGGGAGGGGGGGTAGTAAATGAAACATGATAAATATTTTTGACATCCTCAGCGTTATGAACACAAATCCCTGATATATAAAAAAAGTTTGTCACTATCAAATAATTTATATAAAAAGTGATGCATCATATCTCTTCATTTGGCAGCAATTTTGTTTTGCAAAACTCGTTGATACAATCGGATTCACAAAAAAACATATCAATGGACGCAAAAAATAAGTTCTAAGCTTTGCATTAGATTTCTTTCTAATCTATGCAAAAATGACCTTAACACAGTTCTTGGCAGAAATTTATTTTCCATTGCAAATGATTGTTCTGTAATAAATCTTTCTGATCTTAGTAAAATGTTAGTTAAGAAACAAATGAAATATTTTGATGTCCCATTGGACCATGCATGGAAAGTTCCGGTTTTACAAGATCTTTTAAATAAAAAGAGCGAAAAATTTATATGTTTAAGAATTCGATGATTACGTAATAACTGAAATGATAAATATGTTATGTTATGAGTAATGATCAATGTCGTCTATTTGTGCATTATTTTGCATATTTGTTTTTCTTTTGTAAAACTATATATTCAAATCATTTAAACAAATTTAAATTAACCATTTATATATGTATTTATATCTTTGCGTGTGAATAAATCTTTATAATAATATCAAAATCTGAAAAATAAACAGAAGAAAAATCAATAAATGGCTCACCTAGCTTAACATTAATAAAATCAAAAAGAGATTTTGCACTATTGTCTCTCTCCCTCTCCCTCCTAGCCCGCTGTGCAGATGTTCGCTGGGCATCCTTTGCCTCTTTTTTCAAGATTTTCTCAACATTAAGGATATCTCCGCCTCCTGCCTCCTCCCTGAGCAGGAGAATGTTATTAGAGTTCAACACTTCTGAATTGAAAAAAACCAGGATTAAGAAGTTATCTTTCGTCATTCAAAGGATTAAAAAATTTCTCTCGGATGCACAGCCGGGAAAATTAAAATTGAGAGATCAAGCATTTATTCCTCAAATCTAAAAGTTGCTGCAGGCACGGTCAACTATAGGTCCCGGTTAAAAGTACAGCGAGTCTTAAGTTTAGAACATATTTTTACACATCCTATTTTTGGATTTATTTATTTCTTTTATTTCAAATATTTGAGTTTATAAGATAGTTTGCTATTTTTGACGGATTTAAGGAGAGAGATCAAAAAAGGCTAAAAATTATACATATCCGGATTCACTTCATTGTAGTTAGTGTTACGTGCAGGGTTCGAGATACCGAGATAAAGCGTCACGCGTTTAAACCGGTGCGGAGGACGAAGTTTTCACAAAAGAAGAATTCAAATCAATCTCATTACTTGAAATTACTCGCCAAGCTTTGAGATAAATTGATTAATGAGAAAGTAATATCCTTCATTGTGGTTTCAACCAATGCATGGTTAAAAACATGTATACAAGTTGTACGTACATGGTGTCGATATTATCAACATCTATAATATACAGGGTGTCCAGAATAAAAATAAGTTTAATAAATTTTTCAGAATATCCAAAGGTTTCCAAATTCTAACTTGTGAGGAAAATAAAAGATTTTGGTGGGAAAATATGGAATACAAAAGCTGAGACCATAATTTCTCTTAAAGCTAGACTTAAAAAAATGTTTTTATATATATATATTAAGCAGTTTTTTAAAATTATTTGTACGTATGTTGGATTGGTTGATGTATATTATATATCAGTGGACTGAGTAAACCACTGGATTGCAGTTTTTATCCTTCCAGTCAAGTATGAAATACGTGTACCCTTGAGATCTTTATCTGATTCACAATGGTACCCTTGAGATCTTTATCTAATTATTAATCTGGAAGATATTGTTTTAAAAAATCTCTAATTCTGATAATTCTTGATATCTAAACATAACTGATCAGATAAAGCTTTTCTGGGTACCATTGTGAATCGGACTTTGCCCTCTTTACATGTAGTTTCACTTGAAATTACACTTACAGCTTTTTTAATAAGAGTTAGACCCTAAATCTCATTTTACTTTAAACTTGATAATATATTTGAATTACCTTCGTTCCATGCACCAATCCAAGGATTTACCCTGGGGATATAATCTTGCTGGAACAGGTTCAACCCGTCCCTCCCCCTCCTTCCCTAGCCCGCCCCCTGTCCAACCCATCTTCGACATGAGGGCGCTCCCAACACCCCTGGTGTAGTTCTCCCAGTCCCCCAGCCTACCCTCTATACTTAATACTACAGGAGCAAAGGTTTCATTCTCGATACTATCAATAGTATCATGAACTAGAGCATTTGTACTCTTATCATCTTCATCCTCTTCTCCAAAGTTAACCCCGTCCTCGGAGTTTAATGGAAACACTGTCTCCAGGTTCTGGGAGAAAGGATCAGATTTGGATCCTTCGAACTTCAAGATTAAGGACTGCTCCTCCCTACCCTGGATGGTAGCACGCTTCCAAACTCCGTCGTCCTGAGGCACAAGAACCACGCCTCCTGGGCCTAGATCGGAGAAGTCTGGCTCCACCCACTCTCTGAGACTAGCGAGGTTAACCTTCTCCCCGTGACTCCATCTACAGTCTCTGTCCTCACGATTACATCGATCCTCGAGGAAGTGTTTACACGGAACCATCCCTTAAATATATATCATTTATGGGTACATACATGAATTGCATACCGCATAAATATTAGAAAGTACAATATTTTATATTATATCATATCTGTTCGGTTCCATAGTAGTAAACCTATCGTGTAAGAATTCCCATTATTACACGGTTCAGGAGGAACAATTTTAATATTGTTCGCTTCCTTGCGTTTAAGAATGCTTATTCTTACACTGNTTTTAGAAAAAGAAAAAGAATATCTAAAAATCCTGGTCAGTAATTGGAATTTTTAATGAAAATGATCTCAATAATTCACGAAATAAAAAATGCTCCATCACTAGTTGAAAATTAAAACATGACAGTTGAGAGACAACTTGAAGGTCGTCTTATACCTAAAAAATAATTTGCGGCATAAATTTGTAAACCTAATTTAGAAGAAAATTTTTTGAATTTAAGTTCACAAAATACCCCTAGTGCGAAAATTGCCAAAATGTGGTTTGTCTTTTTTATGTTGTCAAAATTACCGGAGATATAAACTCAATCAGATTTCGACAATTTTTATGTTATATGGTTAAAATTTAAACAAACTTTTCTCTGGTATTCTTGAAAGCAGAGCCTCACGTAACTTCACCGATCAAAGAAGACTTTTAAGTCGTCTTTTTACTGTAAAGTTTCGTGTCACATCCTTTTATTTGCACTGTCATTTTTATAAATTAAGACAATTAGGTATTTTTCATTTTAACAATGCACAATTCTTTTCCTGAAAGGTCTGAAAGTCCTGTGACTCCACTGTGAAGATGACTGCGTTGTGGTAGCTCACCCCGCTATAGGAAGTGGAGAAGGGGGCGGAGACCTTGACGCCTTCAAGGCTGGACAAATCGTCTTCAAGACTTTTACTACTTCCAGTCTAGACAAGATTTGCCAAGCTAATATATTATTAACAAAAGCAGGGAGGTTTCACCCGCCCCCTCTCTTTGAAAGTAGTTTTCCCTTAAAAAAGTTAAGAATGTATTTATTTAGGGGTTTCTTCGCTATTTGGGGATAATAAATGATTTTTAACAAAACTTTAGATGTAGAAATTTAAATTTTTTTCTCCAAATTCATTAATTCTTAAAATTGTACACCCCTGAACAAAAGTACACAAATTGAAGAGAAATCTATCCATCCAAACCAAAACCACGAATTTAACATACAAGGATTTGTAAAGCTTGCACCTGAAGAACTTGAACATCATCATCATCGTCATCGTCGTCGTCAACGTCATAAATAGAATCTTCTTTCTTCCCAACCTTTGGTACATAAATAAATTTCTTGATGTCCCACGCATGTGTTACATTTAAGAAACAAGATGGCCGAAAAAACATCAATTCATAATTTTTTAAATATCCACCTACATATCCCTAGTTTATGTATATTGTTTAAACCTGTTGACTATCCTCCTGTAAACTATCCTTGGTAAGCTGTATTAAGGCCTCTAGATCTGATTTGAGTTGGATTAGTTCAGGGTTCCCAGGATCACCTTTTAGAGCCATCTCTATCATACTGAAGAAATTCAAAAAGTATGAATTTAATCATCAAAATATTAATGATGTATAACCCTTTCAAAAAGTTCCTTAGACCTGTTTGCTAGTTGGAAGTCTAATTTCAAACATTTTTCCTAAAACCAATTTCAATTGTAATGTATTTAATTTGAGAGTGAGGGGTAGTTAAACTAGTTTTGACTGGTTCAACTTTTAAATTAATGCAGTAAACAAAATTTCGTTTGCTGGAACTAAACGTAATGTTTTAATAATTTTTACAGTACTTTTGTGCTTAACTTAATAATTAAACTATTTTTCATCTGAGTCTAATTTGTGTTTACCTGAGCTGAGCCTGGTTCTCCGCTATACTATCCGTCATCTCCTCCATCTTTAATCTGACAAAATTTTAAAATAAAAACAGGATTTTAATCAGCCATCTTCTGTAAGAGTATCAGCAGGAAATGTGTTTTCTTTTTCAACAACTTCTGATTTTACTTCTTCCTTCGCTATTATTTCTTCTTCTTCTTTCCCAGTTTCATTTCCGTTTTGCGCACTTTTCTCTAGAGAATTATTCTCGGCATTTTCCGTGCTTGCCTCCCCAATCGGATTATCCTCCTTAGTTTCTTCTTTCACCCCATCTTTAGCAATCTCCACCAGGTTGTACTTCTTGTACTTGTAGAAGTTCCTAAAATATAAAAAAAATATTCAAAGGATAACTTTTTTAGAAGCGTTTCACTGCAGGTGGCGGCCAAACTTTGTTACTCGCGAATGTCTCAATGAATTATAAAAAAGAGAGATTAGTATATATTTAAGGGTTAGGTTAGGTTAAGACACTGCGGTTAGGATAGGCTTGGGGGCCGAGCGCCGCGGCTAGGATTGACTCACTGGCATTCGAGAGTAACACAGACTGGCCGCTGCCCGTTTCATAATCCTATTCTAAAAAACGGAATAATTTAATTCAAGGTCGTCTTTGACCTTAGAAATAATTTGCGGCATTCAACATATTTTATTATGAAAAAATAATCACATATCCTCTTGTTCTGCCATTTCAAAAACGTGGTCTGACATTTTTGTGCTTAAATAAATTCCGGAGATGTGAATGATTTCGTTCAGAATGAGACATTTTCTTTGTTTTATTTATCAAATTGAAATCTAAACAAAATTCTCTATTTATCTTGTATATTTCGAGGACAACAAATGGCAGACCACATTTGAAAATTGCATGATCAGGGCTATTTTGTGATTATTGTTACATAAAAAAATATTGATGGATAGATAGAAAGATATTTGACTAAATATTTAAGTAAAAACAATTTCAATTGCACAATTTTTACATTTTAATTTAGCCAGGGCCCCTCTAACCATTGTTGGTTGTTTTGAATGAGAGGCCCTTCTGCAGCGATACATACATGTTAAATTTAAATAAAACCAAATAAAACTAAAACAATTTATAACTAAAGGAAAAAAAGGAAGAGGAAAAGTAGTAGATAGAGGAAAGGTATTAAAGAATAGAGAGGAAAAGAAGAAGAAAGAGCACACAAAGTTTATAATGTTTATGTTTTATTTTGTTTTGTTATAATAACAGGGAAAGGGGGATAGAATCAAGATTTAGCAAGAAAAGTAATTTCGATTTATACAACGAAAATTACTATACTCTTCAAGAAAACTTTTTTAAGACTTGTTTTAAAACTTGTTAGGGTGCCTAAAGATTTTATTTCCAATGGAATAGATTTCCTCTTATGAATGTCGAAAGCTATTTCCAGGGTCAAAGACGACTTTAAAGTTATTAATTAATTTATATTATTGCGAATTACATAGAATAGGACTGTAATAATAACGAATCGCAAAATCGCAAAAATAATTCGATTTATACAACGAAAATTACTATACTCTTCAAGAAAACTTTTTTAAGACTTGTTTTAAAACTTGTTAGGGTGCCTAAAGATTTTATTTCCAACGGAATAGATTTCCTCTTATGAATGTCGAAAGCTATTTCCAGGGTCAAAGACGATTTTGAAGTTATTAATTAATTTATATTATTGCGAATTACATAAAATAGGACTGTAATAATAACGCATCGCAAAAATAAATTTGAAAAAAGGAATATTTATCAATTACCTTACAACACCGACACAGCAGACGTTCCTACAGAATAAATCAACAGTTTTTACAAATGATTTTTTTTTAAATATTCACATAACAAATCAAACTACTGCGCATTTTTAAGGCAGAGATAAAGAAGGCGGTTATCAGAAATAATCACTTGTCCAGATTGATTAGAAAACGGGTATATTTTCTTAATTCTTGGCAAGAAAACGGGTTGAAGTGTACATTTGTTAATCGGAAACGCAATGAAAAATGCGGAGTCGTAAAGAAAATTTCCTAGATAACTTGAGCCATAAAAAAGGTAAATTATGTAAAGATTAAATTTAAAAATATGCTGAAGTCTGATTAAGTTTAAAATTTGTGTTGAATTAATCCCTGATAATTTCAATAATAATACATATATCCGGATCCTTGAACTCAACCTTAGCTGCAGGATTTAAATCCCGCACAACTAGACAAATCAGACATCAGGACAATTATAGAAAACTAGAAAAACCAGACATTAGGACAATTATAGACAACTAGAAAAACCAGACATCAGAACAATTATAGACAACTAGACAAACCAGACATCAGAACAATTTTAGACAACTAAATCAGACATCAGAACAATTATGGAAAACTAGACAAACCATACATCAGAAAAATTATAGACAACTAGACAAACCAGACATCAAAACAATAATGGACAACTAGACAAATCAGACATCGACAGAGGTATAGTCCACTAGACAAACCAGACATCAGACCAATTATAGACAACTAGACAAATCAGACATCAGGGCAATTATAGAAAACTAGAAAAACCAGACATTAGGACAATTATAGACAACTAGACAAACCAGACATCAGAACAATTATGATCAACTAGACAAATCAGACATCAGAATAATTATAGACAACTAGACAAACCAGACATCGGCAGAGGTATAGTCCAATAGACAAACCAGACATCAAGACAATTTAAGACAACTAGAGAAATCAGACATTAATTATAGACACCAGACATCAGAACAATCATAAACAACTAGACAAACCAGACATCAGGACAATCGTAGACAACTAAACAAATTAAACATCAGAAAAATTATAGAAAACTAGACAAATCAGACATCAGAACAATTTTAGACAACTAGACAATCACACATCAGAACAATTATGGAAAACTAGACAAACCAGACATCACAACAATAATAGACAACTAGACAAACCAGACATCGGCAGAGGTATAGTCCAATAGACAAACCAGACATCAAGACAATTTAAGACAACTAGAGAAATCAGACATCAGGACAATTATAGACAACTAGACAAACCATAAACCAGAACAATTATGGACAACTAGAAAACCTAGACATCAGACACCAGAACAGGAAAGTTAAAAATTAGTCATAGGATTAATTATGACATATAAACAGAGACAGTCAAAATTAAGTAAGATTTTTGACAATTAATCAGCTTGACAGGATTTCAATTGTAGAAACTAAATATATGATTTGTTACAAAAAATAATTATGTATTTGATGTTAGGTTTCCTTTAGCAAAAGTTTGAATTGTATCATCTCTGGTGACTTGATTATTGTTCCTTGTCTTAAATATTATAGCAAAGGTTGGACTAGTAGCACCAGCAAACGGTTCCTGGTGTACCATCAATCATCATCAATATTCAATATATATACTTTGCTTGTCTGGGTGTCTGCTTGTTTGTTTGTGCCCAAAAAAGTAACGTCAAAATGGCTAAACAGATCCGGCCCAATTTTTTTGTGGGACCTCACATCATTCTGGTGAAGGTTTATGGATGTTCATAATTAAAAAAAACTGCCTTTAAAAAGTCTGATGTTTTAAATTCCACGAAAAAAATGTTGAATCTGCAAAACCTATCTGTGTTTGTTTGATAATTCAAGAAGAGAAAATTTCCGTAGCTTTAACATCAATTAAAAGTTGAAATCGAAAATTCGGGTTTTAATAAATTGCTGTCAGCTTCAAGTTCAGTTCAAAGTTTCAATTCTTTGCTGATCATTGTTTTTTTTTCAGCAAGAACACTGAACATTTAACATTTAACAGTGAACACTGAACAGTGAACCTCTTGTATCACGTCCAAGAACACAAAAATTAAAACCATGTTACCAATTTTGATTAAATGAAAGAAAAACTGTTAAACAACAAACTTTTATAGTTGTACATTTCTTTTCGGGAAAATACAGGGGTGTACTGTATACGGTATATTTTCTCAAAAAATCATTCTCCGTCTTTCAAACCAATTTTTTAAATTGCCTTCATTCACTGAATTTTGGAAATAAAAGATTTTAAGGGGAAAATAAATGATTTTAAGGGGAATATAAATGATTTTAAGGGGAAAATAAACGATTTTAAGGGGAAAATAAATGATTTTAAGGGGAAAATAAATGATTTTAAGGGGAATATAAATGATTTTAAGGGGAAAATAAACGATTTTAAGGGGAAAATAAATGATTTTAAGGGGAATATAAATGATTTTAAGGGGAAAATAAATGATTTAAGGGGAAAATAAATGATTTTAAGGGGAAAATAAATGATTTATTTTAAGGGGAATATAAATGATTTTAAGGGGAAAATAAATGATTTTAAGGGGAAAATAAATGATTTTAAGGGGAAAATAAATGAGTAAAAGTATCAAAATTCTTAAAAGTTTATAATGGCAAATCACTAAACCGAGTTCAGACTGAGAAAATCCCAAAAAAACTATTTAAGTGATAATCTTAATACTAGAATCAAATAAGGAGATGGTGGTACACGCCTTGAGAACAGATTGACCAAGTTCTATCATATTCTTCTCATAAGCTTTACATGTTCCCAACACGGGAATCAACCTAAAAACAATAAAACTAAGTAACATTAAAAAATAAATTAATTATTAATCAATCAATAGGTTAATTAATTATCAGCAAAATTGGTGCAGGTAGAAAAATTTAATTTTTAGTCTGGGCTTGTATCATTGCTCACTACTCAGGCAATGCATTGATAGGTCTTACTGTGTTCTTTATTACAATAAAATGTAATCAGTACACAAATAAAGCCTATAGCCTGCGATATTTCGAATAGTTTGTCAAAAATTATTGTGGTTTACATGAATTCTATTTGTACCAGTGCATAGGACTTGTTTCATTTTAATGTGGATGAACATTAACATAAACTTTTCTTTAAAATTTACTGAAATTTTTTTCAAAAGAGGAGTTTTAAAATACATTTTCTTAGTTTTTTCACCATATTTGTATGCTAAAACATGATAAACCATTCAGAGATAAGGAATTTCTTAGTAATCTACCTTTTTAAAAAAGTTCAGATTTGGGTTTAAGAACATTAAGAGTTTTTGGTTGATATTTTTAAGCCGGATCCGTGGATCCGCAATCCGCATCCAAGAACTGAAGAAGTCAAAATGTTGCAGATCCAACGGATCAGGATTCTAAGCACTGATGTACCTGAGAATATATCTGGCTTTGTTTGCTTTAGTTTCGTGGATTTCTTCAACCAACTTGTTTACTAGTTCTGTTGGATTCTAAAATAGTATTTGTATTCATTTTTTTTTGGAGAGGATTTTAAATAATTTTGAAAATAAGCGAATCTCAAGCATAGAATTTTTTGTGGGTGCCCTGAACTTGAAATATAAGATAAAAACAAAATGTTGTGCAGGTTCATTCTATAATTTCACTTTTTGCCACGTGATAAATAAGCAAATTCAATTGTTTAAAACTTGTTAAAATTTAAGCAATAAATAACGAAACAAAAACTGCTTTGATATCTGCTAAATATATTACAAAACGTCTGTCATTTTCTTTAACTGATTCCAAATTTGAAAGAAATCTTTTCTAGAAATTAGTAAAAACTCCACCATGAATAAATACCTGAAGAGTAGTTTTGATGAATATACAATTGTTAGCTCCACTTTCCACCATTTGAAATCTTTTTTCCTCTTTTCTCTTCTTCACTAAGTTTTCCTTCTCCTAAGAAAATAAGTAAGACAGGGGAAATGTCACGGAAAGTATATAAAAATTTCTAATACAAATTTATGGATCTTTAATTTTAGTTGATATTTTCATGAACAGGATGAAAAAATAAAGATTGGAAAAAATGGATTTATAGCTTCAGACACAAATTCTTTTAAACTAAATATCTAAATCATATTTTTATTGTTAATGGTCAAAAAAGCGTCAGGAAAATATATGACTTAATTTGATTATTCTAGCTGTAGTTCTTAAAACAGAAAACCCTCAATCTTCAAGCATTATAAAAATGTTATTTCAGAAACGACAGGATATGGTTGATGAATGTTTATAGTTTTCTTTTACCTTTTCAAAAGCAGCTTCAATATCTTCTACTTCTTCCTCCTCTTCCTCCACCTTTACTTTTTCTTCTTCTTTATTTATCATTTCTCCCTTCATTCCCTTCACATCAATCCAAACTTATCCTTTCATTCCCTTCACATCAATCCAAACTTATCCTTTCATGTAAATATATTGTGTGGGGTTTCCTTAATTCACAAATTATTTTAAAAGCAAAATACAGTTTGGATTCCTGATTTGTTTTATCTGAACCGTAAAGACTATCAGCGTATTCATTGAACAAATTATAAGCTTCTCTCACAGCCTCTTTCTCCCTGTAAACAGTTTTTTTTTATTAAATAGGTTTAAAGCCCACACATTTTTTTACAAGAAAAATGAAGACCGACGAGTAGAACTATTAGCACTTCGCGCATTTACTGTTTTACATTGGAAAAAATGGGTTTCTAACACTGAGTGTTAGAAATGGGCTATTTCTGTAAAGTTATCTTTTTCAAGCTTATATAACTTCAAATAGAAGCCGAGCTTAACAAAACTACACTATATATTTATAAGAAATGATTAAAAATGTTTATTGAAAAATTAAATTAATAATGAGGTGTGAAAAAAAGTTTTTGATAGTTCTTGTTTTCATTTTCGAACATATCCCATTTTTGAAAAAATTACCGCACTTCAGCTCATGTCGCGTTTTCGAAACATATTCTGGTTTTGAGACAATTCAAGTAAACGTCAATTTTAAAATATTTACGCACTTACCGTCACCAATAATGTAAAAAATAAACAAAATAGAAAATAATGAGACATTGTTCTTTTATAATTTTAAAACAGTACGGGATTGAGTATCAAAATATTAATTTTATTTTATTCTTGCAATGTAGATTTAACTAGAAATGCGGGAAATTGATTGTTTAAAATGCAGGAAACTAAATTTCAACTTTATTTTCATATTTAACAAATAAAATGTGAAAACTTAAGATTCTAAATATAATTCAGCAGTTAATTTAGGGGTTCATAAGATAATTTTTACATTCAGGTGATTAATTTGGTAAGTTGTGAAAATGAGTTTTGTTTTCAATTGCGGATTATACTCAAAACAGAAAAGTGAGTTTTGTCTCGAATACGCGACAATGCAATGATTCAAATCCAGAATATGTACGAAAATGGAAAACCTGACACTGTCTTTAAAACGGTCAAGAGTTTAAATTTAAAAATAACTCCTTTAATAATTTTGATTTAAGACAATAGTTTAGAATTCGAAATTGTTGCCCTTGTGATGCTTAATAAAATGTTGGTTGTAGTTTTCGACTTTTACTCTGGATATGGACCGAGATCCCAAAGTCCAGTCTTCCAATTTGTGCCCATTTCTAACACACAGTGTTAGAAATGGGCCAAGTGTTAGTTATCTGGAATAGTTATCTTAGCTTTTTCATATATTTTTCACCTATTATTACAAGTAAGCAGGAATCCTCTCATATTCTCAGCCAGCATACGTCCCTGCCCTGCATATCGAGCTTTCTTAGAGGCATTTGCATAATAGCTCTTGTTCTTACGCTTACTCGATCCTCCCATTTTCTAATCATTGAAGGGATTGAAACATAACTTAAAGATTTATCTGAGAAACATTGACGTAAATATGATTTTTCTCCATCCTTATAACAAGTCTTGGCCTTTTTCTTGTTCGACTTCACTGAAGAAAACCATTGGTCGCATTAATAAAAATATACAGGCTTAGGTTACACATTTTAGGCAGGGAAATCCGGTTTATTCTGTTTTCCATCACAAAAAAAAATATTTCAATCGTCAATTAATTTTCAATTATGTTCAAAATCCCTTAAATGTACGGCAACTCAAAGATATTCTTTTTTATCTGAAAATTAAAATAAAAAAGTAGAAATTATTGAATAAACATTTATCAGCAAACACGAATGTTAAAATCTGTTAGTACATTTTTGTCTTATTCGGCTGCGTTGCATATTAGTTTTATTCTGATTGAGAAAGTGTTTTTTACAATCAATTCAGTACTATTTTCAGATCTTTGAAAATCTAGTATTTATTGTTACATATACTCTGAATAAAAAATAACAATTTTTTAAAGTTAAGGTCAATATCAAAAATAGATATTATTTTTACTAAGTATCTCATGCGTTGTTTGAACGTATAACATTTTACAATTGGTAGAAAATTATAACAAATAATATTTAAATGACATGATCTTAGATTTCTTGATTTTATCCTAACACTGTTCATCTTATTTATCACAAATTGGAAGCCATTTTTCAGAATTCAGGGTTACTTTCAAAATACTGTGTTCGAGAATTTTACAAAATTAAAAGTAAATTGAGCCATATTTTAGTCAACAAATAAGTTTCATAACATAAGGCCCTTGGAATGTTTTAACATAGTAATATCAATTTGTGTTGTACAATTTTTATCAAAGCAGTTTTCTTTTTAATATTATTAGTGCATACAAATATTCGCAAGAATGACAAAACATAAATTAAAGATGACACACGAAAGTGTTTACAAAAAAGTTGGGTGCATACTGCATAGTGCATACTGCATAGGTTGTATTGTTCAATGTTCATGGTACAAGAAGAAAAACAAAATTGTGCATTCGATGTGATGTTGTTTTACAGTTGAGGTTTAGTTGCGGTGAGTGTAGACGTAATTACAACGTGAATAACAACTTTTACCATGGTAGACTTAAAGGATTTTTAAAATAATATAATCTTAAACTTAAACGGAGGGGAGTTCAAGCTTGAAATCTCAGATTGAAGGATTGACTGATTATTATTATTATTATTTTATTAAAAAGCAATATCAAGTACCTTTTTGATCTAATCAGAAACCGACAAATCACTGCCAATAGATCTCTACTCAATGCTGCATAAATCCAGCTGTAAAGATTTAAGAACGATCCCGCAATGTTTTAAATTTAAAATAGAAAATATCGAGATAAGTGCTGATTGTTTATCCTGGATGGTACTTTTAAATTACAGGGCTAATTAGAATTACGTTTAGTTCAAAAAAGTGATTCTAAATTATTCTAAATATTTAAAGTTCTAGTTTAGGATCAATCTCTTCAGAGAAAGCATCGTTCCATTCCTCTCCCAACTCCTCCAATCTCTTCAGAGAAAGCATCGTTCCATTCCTCTCCCAACTCCTCCTCCTCCCTCCTCATCTTCTCCTGGTTCACCGTGCTGTCCTCTCTCACAACCTTCCTGTTTGCCCTGGCCCTTCTGCTCTTGATCTTGCTGAGGTTCTCGTATGCCTGCTGGATCTCAACAAACCTCTCTTGTGCCTCCTCCTTGTTCTCCTTCACCTACACAACAACAAAATAAATCAAAATCAAATCAGACTTTTAAGGACGTCTTGCTTCCACAATACCATTTAAAGTGAATATACTAAATCTGAATAGTTAGAGGTTTTACAATTTCATTTTTTACATTTCTGTTTATTCTTGGAAAAATTTATCCCAGGAATCTTTATTTTAAGGCCTTTTTTCCATTTTCACTACATTGGACATCTAAAGTTATTGCCAGATCACCAATCGCTAATTCGAGCTAAGTGCCTTACTTAGTCGACAGCTGGAATATGCCCTTTTGGACCATTGATATTAAAATGTGAGTTGAACTTTGATCAATTCAAAATCGAAGCCCAAACCGTAATCAAATCAATCGATACAGAATCGATAAAATAAAATAAATTCCAATTATAAATCAAAACAAAATCAAAACAAATACAAACAAATTTAATCGAATCAAAGTCAAATAAAATCAAATTCAATAACATAGAACTAATAATATGAATTTCACCAAGTTCACATCAAATCCAAATCCATGAAATATATATTACTACTAAAAATTACACACAACAGCTCCATGGGTGGATTAAAGAACTTATTAAATTGTACCTTATCTGGGTGCCATTGTTTTGATAATTCTCTGTATTTTGATCTGATCTCCTCCTGAGTAGCCCCTGGTTGTAATCCAAGAACCTTTTAATAATAATCAATCAATCAATCAACTAGTGACTAAATAAAGGAATCAATCAACAAATCAACACGAACCAACGAATCAACGAATCAACGAATCAACGAATCAAAAAATTAACGAATCAACACGCACCAACGAGTCAACGAATAATATAAATAGTAATATCTGTCTGTCTGTTTGTTTGTTTTCAATCCAATCATAACTCAGAAACCCCTTGACCGATTTGCCTCAAAATTTGATAATATCCGAACCTTGAGCGCATTTTTCTCTCCAAATGGATCCAAGCTGTCGATGAAGCGGGTGTAGGTTGACCAAAATCCTTGCTCCTTCATATGTTTCCAGTGCTCACCTAGACTTCGACCAAACTCCTGAAAATATGATAATCAAAAGAGGATTATAAAAAGTTTTAAGAGGCTTTGCCCATTTCTATACTTGACTTTTAGAGGAAAGTAAATGATATCAACAATGACAAGTATGGGTAAGAAAACAGTTTTAAAAGTGATTCCTCGTTTTGAATATTTAAAATATATTTAAACTCCTAAAACCCATAGTCAGAATTAGAGATATGTATTTTCAAAACCATTCCCACATTCCCCGTATCAACATTGATAACCTGTCTTCACAATACTTAACTTTGTCCCAAATGAATTTAATCTCGGAGAAAGTAAATGATTTTCGGTAACATTGAATTAATTTTAGGGGAGAATCGTGCAGGTGCACAACTGTGATTTTCCCCTTAGCTTTAGAGTGTTTATTATAGTTTTAGCACCCCTATATAGACCTTTAAAAGAGTTTTAACCTGGGCAAGAGGAGACTTGAGGAAGTTTCCAACGGCGTCCCTGAGCTTGATCTTGTCCCCGTTGTGGACCACCTCGGCGTTGTAGTAGAGGTAGCTGGACCACAGCCCGGTATAGAGGAGACCACACACAACAAGGGTCAGTACACGCCTCCAGCTAGGCGTACACTCACGTTCAATACCACGCCATCTACGCCGGAAACAATATGCTCCTGAACAACATCATGTCCAACAAATTTTTAAACTTTAGGTTTCATGAGTCCATTTAAAAAAATATAACTGAAATGTATTGTTGATAAATATGACATAAATAATACACAACAATGTCCTAAACCCCTTTTTTTCTGGTCTAAAAACACGAAAATTATTAATACGCATAGTTTGTTAATTCTCACCTATTCTGCAATTTATATTTTGAAATTCTTTACAAAATTACTAGGACAGTCCCTTCCATAAGTAAGAGTGAAAAATGCATACCAACAAGAGTAGATAATGAGCCTGGATTGATCCCGAAGAAGAAGAGGGGAAGGGTTAGATAACAACCAATCAAAGGATGTAATATACTTCCTTTCCATCTAGAATACAGACATTAGTTCAATCAATCAATCAATCAATCAATCAATCAAAGGATGTAGTATACTTCCTTTTCATCTTGAATACAGACATTAGACATTGAATACAGACAATCAATCAATCAACCAACCAATAAAAGGATGTAATATACTTCCTTTCCATCTTGAATACAAACATTAGTTCACCCAATTAATCAATCAAAAAATGAATCAAAGGATGTAATATACTTCCTTTCCATCTAGAATACAAACATTAAATCAATCAATACTTTATTAACAAAATTATCGAATTAATCAATGACACAACAAATCAAATCACGTGCAATCAATTATCAAATATTCATCTTGAATAAAAAATAAACAATCAATCAATCAAATGATGTAAATTACTTCCTTTTCATAGCAATCACCAACAGGTCGATCAAACTACCAACCGAACACTAAATCAATGAATTAAACAATCAATTACACCACCAATCGATCAATCAAATTACCAACAACACAACATATCGATCAATCCAACTTCAAACAAAATTGATTTTCTCCTAACCTGCCAACATTTCCCACCAGCCAGATACCAATGGCAGTACCGAGAGGGTTCAGCAGGGGTTTCAAGAAGGAAAGATCTGTGGAAGATTTACAATAGAATTAATCAAAATATGAGACTTAACCAACTTTTACTAAGGATTAAATTCAAATAATATTACAGTTTTACTTATAAATTTTTTATTTAATAATATATATAATACAGTTATGATTTACCACCCGGAATAATATTAATTGACTGAAGACCTGTGGTCTGCCATTTTTTTGCGTTTTTATTTTCTGGAGATATGAATGATTTCGTTCAGAATTAAACATTTTCATGGTTACTTCAATAAACTGAAATCTAAACAAAATTCGTAACATCTGTGGTATTTTTTAAGCAACAAAATGGCAGACTTTTTATTATTGTTTCATAATTGCTAAATTAGATCATCTATAATGAATGCCGCAAACTTTTTCAAGTTTCAAGTCTTCAATAAAATAATATTATTCCGGGTTATTTAGATTAGCACTGTAGCTATCAGGTTCAAAGTCAGTAAACAGCAAATATGAGTTTTCCAAACTTTAATATTTAAAAAAAAACTCTAAAAACAGTCAAACAGAGCTGGGAACTTTAGAATGGTGGATATCGGGATTAATGCTTGATCCGCTCTTTTTCTAATCTCCAGATTAAATATTGCTTGCTGTCCTCATGAGTTTTATCTTCAGAGCTGGGAACTTTAGAATGGATAACCTTTAATCCCAACTACTTAATCCGAATATCCACTGTGGAAACTTTTCATTTTAGTCCTTAATCCACTCTTTTTCTCACTCTTTGAATATCCTTACATTATTGTCTCCAATGAGAGTGCAGGAATATAGACCATTGTCGGCCATTTTGTAAATTAGTCGGTGAAGAAAAATACTTAATAATACGTTTGAGATTTTTTTGTAACCAATTTTAACTAATGAATTAGTAAATAAATGAGTGAGAAATTAAGTGAGGGCCCTTTCAGTCAAGAAAACCAACAAATCTGGCGTTTTTAGAATCCAATTTGTTGATCTAAATATTTAATCTCAAAACTAACATAATCTCGAGATTATGTTAGTCTCGAGATTAGCAAAAACAGAGGATTAAGCATTAATCCTGATATCCTCCATTCTAAAGTTCCCATCTCAGATTAATTAACAGATCACGATCAGCTCTGGACTAATTTCTACCAGTTTTTCTAAAATTATGTGTGTTTATTAAATGATTGAATATTCAATTATATACCTGCTCCTAAATCTTCTTTATTTGGTATTGCCATTCCAGGGAGTAAACCAAACATGTTTCCAACAACTTAAATCATTTATAAAAATCAAATTAGACCATAAAGGATTCCTAAAAGTACAATTCAAATAATTATCTCAGAATCAAAGAATAAATATTTCATATCTAAAAAAAAACGTAAAATTAGTAATTGTAGAAAGCGCAACGTGGATTTCTACACAAATAAGTAATAGAAAGCCTGTTTTTTTTTAATTCCAGATTTTTTAAAATTTTTCTTACAGAGAATTTAATAATTGGAGAAAATTTTTAATAGAGAGACATTAATAATTGGAGACTACTGGAGAGTACCGGAGGGTTCTAAATCCAGTGGAGAGAAAATTGTTTCTACCGGAGACTTTTTTAGTTTTAGTACAAACTATTTATATCAGGGAGCATTGAATTAAAATCTAAATTAATAATTATACCGGAGTGTTTTTTAATTCACTGGAGGGATTAGATTGTGTACAAAAACAGGTTTGAGTTTTTATCCAAAGTGAATCATATCTTAGATAAGAATTTTAGATGTATTTATACACATTTTTAACAATTTTTTAAAGAACTTTAAACAAATCTAAATTAATTAGGTCTCTTATGTTTTTTGGAATACCCATCCAGTTTGTCCCTAATGTTTCCCGTTGTGAAATTTGTATCGTATAAGATGTTTAAGTTGGTCTAAACGTTTACTTTAAGTTTTCTTTTTTACTGAGTTCCAGTTCACACTTTTTACAGAATCATGGAAGATATAACGGTTTTTAACATTCGTTTGATTATATCCAATAAACAGCGTAACCAATCTGGCCCAAATTATCTATGGTAACTCTACACATGACCCCAGGGACGGTTTTTTGTCGATCAGAATTAAAAAGTGTTGCCTCAAAATTATTTAGTTTTTTTTGTAATTTTTAGAAATTTGCCACTTAAAAAAAAAATTGGCAAATTTGTTATTGTTAATATCTTAAAGAGTGCATTATATATAGGTTTGCAGATATATCAGTAAAAAAGAATGGAATCATTACCCAGTAGTGTTAAGAAAAGCAATAGTTGAAAACCAGGTAAAATATAAATCACAACGTGGAAAAATTCAAACATTTTAAGTACACACAGAACATCCATCCAATAAAGTAAAAAAAAACAGTAGAATTTTGCTCTTTGTAAAAACTCAAATGCTCCCCATTTTAAAATGCCATTTACTTCATTGGAATGAAAACCCTCCGGTAGAATTTATATTTTGTTAAAAATTTAAAAGCTCTCTAGTAGGAATAATTTTCTCTCCACTGAATTTAGAACCCTCCGGTACTCTCCAGTAGTCTCCAATTATTAAAGAAAACATCAGTCTCTCTATGAAATTCAGTTTTAAATGGCAATGTCATAAATAGTTAACGGCACTCTCTTAAATTAAGCATCACTCCAAACAATGTTCATCAATCCCTTTACAAACTGGTTTGTTACCGAGCATTCCGGACCACCTGGCCATCTTCCAGGCAGGGATCTCCTGCTCCTTCATCTTCTCTTTTATGGATCTAAAATTGCTTATTATTATTGACTAGACAGCCCATTATTCAACGAAATTGAGGCCGACGCTCTTTCCTGGAGTAAAATAGGACAATTTTCAATTAATAAATAAGCTAAACTTTTTAAATTTTTTAATGAAGTGATCAATAAAGCCAAGCACTAAATATCATTGTATCCCCCACCCCCCAAAAAAAAAATAATCACCAATAGAACCTTCCATCCATTTTATTTGTTCTTTTTTCTTAAATTGAAATGCAAATCTTAATAAAAAACTCTTACTTCCACTTTATCAAAACATACATTTAATATTCACAATTTCAAGTTTGTTTTTATTGACTATCGTAAATAGGAATATATAGTGGGAGAGGGGGGGATGGCTTACCTGACATGTGATGGCTCATTATTACAGTCTGCAACATATTCTGGTATTCTCCATAGATCTCGGATCCAACCAGCACCAAAATATCCTAAAATACGAGAAGTTCAAGAGTCAAGAAATAATTATAAAAACTAAAAAGTAATATTGGAAAGACGAGGGCTTCAAGGGCTCCCCCCGCCCCCCCCTCTTTAAAAAGGACTTTACTGTATCAACTTACCTCCTGGAAAGCACCACCAAAGAAAAGCTTGTTTATCTCTTCCAAGATAAAAATGGTGAAGACCCAAAAATCCACCAAACAACCATAAAAAATAAGCTACACATAAACTTGCCATTTTTTAACTATCTAAGTTTCTTTTATCACAACAATTTGAACATCCTCTTCTGAAAATATTTAATCATAATATTTATTTAATATCACAGTTTTTTAAATGGTAGATACAAAGTATGCGATGTATATTGTATTTTGTGAGATCTGAGATTTAGATAAACTGTTTGAAGCCCACCGTCCTAAGGCACGTCTATCAGAGGGTCTTCTTCTTTAACAACTACAGCCAAACGTTTGCTATCTAAAAATTTTATTTTTTACAAATTTTCAAGATTTATCTTTATCAAAAGACATTAGCTTTTTTAACTATGAAATGTTAACCAAATTAAAAAAAAACTAGGTTAATATTATTTATTTAACATTACAATGACAAAATATCTATTCTGTGTTGTTAACTTTCAGCTGACATTAAGCTAAGCCATAGAATCTGAACATATTATCATTAATGGGTTATTTTTCAATTGAGTTGGTGACCTTGTTATATGTATGAAAATCGAAAACCAATCTGTTTAAGAAGATGTGTCAATTTTCTAATCGGATTCAGACCGGCTGTACAAATAATTCTAAGATATGTTTTACGAAAATTTATAAAAGATGTTAACTTAAGCATGCTAAATATTTTCACATTTTTTGTTTTTTCTTAAAGATGAGAAATTACCTATATTTTTATGCGTAATATTTTCATTGTTCACGTTTTTTGTTTATTAGGAAATGATTAGAAATTATCTATATTTCTATGTGTAGCAACTGTATCTATATATAAATTTGGCTTGTCTGTTTGTCAGTCTGTTTGTATCCAATAAACGTCAAAACGGCTGAACCGATCGGGCCCAATTTTTTTGTAGGACATCTAGGGACCACAGGGAAGGTTTATGAATGATTGAAATTTAAAAAATTTGTGTTTTAGAGGTTTTTAATTTTGTAAAAAAGATTAAATTTTTGAAAATCCGCGATTTTTTTTTTAAAAATCCGCAAAACTTTTTTCATCTTTGTTTTGAAATGTAAACAAAAAGAACATGTTCACAATTTAAATAGAAGATGGGCGCGAAGCGCCCTAAAAGCCTAGAAAGAAGGGCGCGAAGCGCCATGAATTTCTAGTATATTATATATATGTTGTTTTTTTATTTGTTTGTTTGTTTGTAATCAATAAACGGCAGAACCGATCGGCCCCAAATTTGGTGTGGGACCTCACATGACCCCAGGGAAGGGTATGGATGATCAAAATTAAAAAAATTAGCCTTCAACAAAATTCAATTTTCATAAAATTTTGAAAATCCACGAATTTTTGTTTGATAAAATACGCGAACGTTTTTAATTTTTTTTATTTTACAATGTATACAAAGAGAAAACGTTCAATTGCTATAAAAGATTGAAGTGAAGCGCCCTGAAAGCCTAGTAATTAATATTTTCATTGTTATTAAATGATCATAAATTACCTATATTTCTCTGGGTGAACAGTTCAAGATGGAGATCTAGAGGATTAAGCCCAGGAACACGTGACAGGTCTCCTGTTCAGAAATTTAAATGTAATGTCGAATGCCGGAGACAATTGGAGGCTATTTCATATTTAAGCGACTCGTACTTTTATAATCAGATGTAATCTTTTTATAAAATATATTCTGTTCGTAAAATCTATGAACGTATGGAACGTATAAAAAACACCAACTGGGCTAAATGTAACATATGGTATGGGAGAAACACCAGATAAATTTTCAACTAAAACATCAAATACAATAAATGTATGCAATACATTAAATTTGTAACTTTTAAAACACTTGTTTGGCTTTCTTTTCAAAATAAACAATATGCATTATATCGACATTCTTATTATTCAAACTGAATTATAATCAAATTGTATCTTTCACTTTTTCACTTTTTAATCCATTCAAGGGATACTGATTTCTTAATCTAATAGTAAAATCCATTCAAGGGATACTGATTACTTAATCTAATAGCAAAATCTATTCAAGGGATACAGATTTCTTAATCTAATAGTAAAATCCATTCAAGGGATACTGATTTCTTAATCCAATAGTAACATCATAAAATTTTAAAACCTTAATTTAAAAGATACACAAGCCAAGTCTCTGAAATAATTCATTCAAATATTTCATTTAAAAGGTTAACATATCTTAATTTTGCAAGTTATATGAAACATTACGATTTTGGATGTGCCTCTGGGAAAAGTCACTTGGAAAAATACATTTTTTTAAGACATTGGCCTATTCCTATACCTTATCTATTATTAATTGTATTTTGACAGCTATTTTTGAGGATGGCGTTTGACCCCTCATCCTAACACCAACACAGAAATATATTTGTCTTACCTAACATTTTGGCTGATTTTGAATTAGCATCAAAGTTGTCTGCGGTCCGGTATCTAAATGTCAGTGTATTATTGAATAAAGTTGCGATGTATGTTTGTTTTTGTCACACTTTTGTGCGTCCTCAATGGTATCATTAGAGTCCAACACAGAATATTGATAAATGCTAGCTAACATTAGGTTCACGTAGAATTACATTTCTATTAAATTAATGATTATGAATGAACAATGAATAAAAAAGAAGCATTAAGGAAAAACTAGTTTCAAACAAAATTACAAAATTTGTCTAATGGCCCATTTTCCTGATTTTTAACCCCTTCTTTAGCCTTTCTTGACCAATTTTAAACCTTCCTTGTAGAGAAACCGAATGCGAACATATAAAGTCCAGAATTTTTTACCCGACAACTTCGCCATCGGCATATAAAGTCGGTAGAATGTTTCCTAAAGATATTTGCCATCTTACGATGATATCAGAATTTAATTTGTTAAACTGTCAAACAATGAACCCTCTTCTACCTAGTATATGACCCCCTGTAGTTCTCCAGGTACTGGGTTTCCTTCTTGAGTGGATCCGTTGCTACCAACACCCCTAGGTCGGTCAGCAGCCTGGTCACCCTGATACAAAGAGGTATATATATATTTTTTCTTGAAAACTACTTCTTATTCTTTTATTTTTTAAGAGTTTATTCGCTCAATTGGGAAATGAATAATGTGTAGGGAAAAAACATAATTTGACACGTGTCAAAAAAAAAACGAAAAACTTTTTCTTCTCCAGATCAAAGAATAATTCTTAAAAATGTAAAATACTTCTGGTATAAATATTGACCAAGGAATATTTAGCAAAGCTGGATAAAGAATCAAGAAAACAAAAAATTGGAAATGAAATCACCAAGTAATATTTTTATCTCAAATCATATTTTACGTTTAAAAAATTGTTTCGTTCTAATTTTAAAAAAGAAAAATGATTTGAAATACCTAAGAGCAGTTACAGGGTTTAGGTCAGGAGGCACTTCACCTTCACTTAGATTAGCAAAATATCTAGAAAATAAAGAAATTAAAGCTTTATATTTCCAACATTCCTTTTGATTTAATTAATGAAAATGTTCTATTCTATTCATTACACNTTTCAACACCATAATCACACCCTTTGATTGACCTGTATATAGCTGCATAGTCCACTCCTCTACATGAACCAGGATCAGGATGTTTTTCAAACTCTGCAATCCAGCGCAGACTCATCGGGATTATATTGTCACAGTTCGGAGCTTTACCTAACCCTGAGAAACAATGGTGAACGTTTTATCATTATTTGGTAGAAACATTCTTATCAAGAAGCCTCTACAAGGGTTATCTTGATTTAAAAATAAATGCAAGCGTATAATTTCACTATTTTGTAATGAAGAATTTTAAACATCGATCATTTCCTTATTTCTTTTTTCGTAATTTAGTAGACCAGTTAGAAACGGAATTTTTAAATTTTAAATTCGAGTAATCCAATATATATCCATTCCATAGTGATTGACCAATAAGAACCCTTCTTGATATGAAAGCAAAACACAGGTCGATTTATCTCCCCCCATTAGCTGAACCGTTAATACTGAACAGTTTAATGACCCGACTCTGATATGCCTAGCTTCATGAAGTCAACAAATGAGAGAGCTAGACATTTCCAAAGATAGCTAACCAAAAGTAAAGGAACAAGCTCATTCATGCCTAATGTTTCAGTTAAGAATATGTGGCTAATCTACACGGCTGAGCTATATCTCGATCAAAACTTTTTGGCTAATGATTAGTTAAAGAGGGGTGTGGTGGCTAATTAGAGCGGGGGGGTGGCATGTAGTGGGTTGGGGTGGGGTGGCTAGTATGTGAGATCAGTTCTCTTTAGATCACTGAAGTTAAGCACACTTGACCGCAGCTAGTAACTGGATTGTTGTCCAGAGCCGGCGATTTAAAAAATTCAAGAAAATACGACTCGGGTCTAAGCTGTTGTTGAGCCTTATTTACGGCTTGGGCTTTCGAATTTAAGTTGCATCTATTTTTCAACAGAATTTAGTTCATAAAACCGGTTTAATGTTGTATTTGGCGGATTTTCATAGTTGGAATTGGTGCATTCCGAGTTTTGATGAGAATAAGACCCAACATTGAGCCTTATTCTCCACTAAAACNCTGTATGCATAATCTCGCACAAGCTGTCGTCAGAGTTGGGTCTAAGATTGGGTCTTAAAGCTGCGTTTAAGGAATTAAGACTCGAGCCGAAGCTTTTAAATCGCAGGCTCTGGCTGGTGTTCACGGATTTGATTCCCGCACTTCTCACAAACCTGTGGTTTCAAAATCATCTGTAGTCAATATCTGGTTTTGCAGTTATGACCACCTGACGGATGTAGGAGGACAGTTAGGCGGCTGTCAACAACTCTCGCAGCGAAAGGGTGCGAGTTTTCTACTTTCTACAAGAAAGAAACTTGAAATGAGTTGATCCAAGTGAATGATGATGAAGAGAGGAAAGGCTGACAAGCAGCGAGAGTCTATGGTTGCCAGCTAGGGGTAGCTGGGGGTATCCAATACGGGGTTAAAAATGATTGGGAGCAATTAGTGTGATGTTTCATATCTGTTAAGGCACCCAGGCCTCATTTCAGTACATCAGAAGAATTCCTGAACTCTACTATTCTCAGGCCTAAGAAGCCCTTAGGCAGCTAGAATCTTGTAAACCCTCTTCTCAGAATAAATGGAGCGTGGACGGATGAATGAGCTACCAGATTACAACCCCCTGGCAGATCAATACAAAAACCCCTACAACACCAAACTTTCGCAATAGAAAAACTCCGAGATTCGATCATTACACCCCGGAAACAAAAACATCTCTTTTAAAAAATTTAAAGTGCTTACCTGCAGATTCCCTTTTCTTTTCCTCTTTCTCCGCATCATCTTCAATCATCTGGAGCCATTTATCCGTCGGATTCTCAGGTTTAGGTCTGACCAGGGTCTCCTCAATTCTAATCAATTAAAGGGACTGTAAACAGAATTTTAAGTAACCCTTCCATGCAAAGATGGCAATGCCTTGTCTGATCAAGTATAAATTAGATATCAAGGTAAAAATTGTTGAAAACTGACAATTTTCAGTTGTGGTTTCTCTACAAAAGCTAGAAGTATTTTTAGATCTAGAAAAACGAAAATATCTTCCACATTTTAGACGGGGTTTTCAAGGGTACAGTTGTGAATCGGGCAGTGACATCTTTGCCGGAAGGGTCACTTGAAATTACACGTCCAGTCTTTTTAAGATTTATAAGTATTTTACTGATTTACCGCAATAGTTAATACTTTATTTTGTTTTCAAGATATATTTTTAAAACAACTTCTCCTTTTTTTAAATCCTTTATTTCGTTTAATCTTCTATGCTCCTTTGTTCAGTTATCGTCATTTTGTAATTGAAAATGTGTTTTTAGTTCTTAATTCCAAGCTTAAAATCCTTCTACGCATTAACTTTTAATTTTACATTTCCTTTCATTTTCACTTTTCTTCATTTTTTACAAATATTTCCACCTAATTTAACCGCCTTCAGTTTAATTTATTACTTTGATACATCTAGTTTGTTATTCTAAATATTTTACGTAATGTTTTCGCGTTGGTCAGGGGTATTAAAATCTTCGGTAGGTTCCTCTAGTACATCCCCTATCTTCCTCGACTTCTTCATTCCATCCATTAACACCTGAATATCGAAAGAAAATGGGTATTTAATCCAGAATGTTCAAAGGCATTTCTATGATACCATTCTGAATCGTTAATTCTCCTAAAAATATTTCATAGATAAGATTTTATAGAAGTGAAATAGAATTATCTAACCTCAACTTTTCCGTCAGGTTTGACCACCCGTCTTTCCAGGACAAAAGATTGTTTCATTTTCTCCCGTTCTATCCAGGACTTGACCACATCAGGAGTCTTAGTAGATACACAGGACGCAACCTGCTTCCAGTTCTATAATATCATTGATTAAAGGTTAGGTTGAGAAAAGGTAGATTGAAATCAAGATTTTCAGGATCCTTTTCCTAGAACTATTATACACCAAATAGATTCTAGTACATTAGATGGCAACGTAGTATTTGTACACACTCAATACAGCTATATTCTTACGTCACACGTGTCAACTTAGGTTTTGTGTCCGTCAAAATTATTGATAATATTGATAACTAAAAAAGTGCTTATCTTACGGTAAAATAAGTGCAATTTTATGTTCTTTACTCTCTGTTTTACAAATTTACTTTGTTTTCTGACGTCGTGTATAATTGGTCCATTACTGTTGCCCCCTACTGTTACACACCATATTCACATTGATTTAACTACGAAGAGAAACAGGGGTGTATATTTATAAGATTTAAGTGAAAATTGCACATTTTTCCTTTTCAGTGCAAATATACTAACTTATTGAGGGAAAATATTATTTTCAAAAGAGGGTGGGGGGGGGAGTTATTTGTCAAAAAAATGTAAACCCCTGAAGAGAAAGTTGAAGTTATTATTGATATTATATGAATATTTATGGGCCGCCCTGGACTGTATCCCATCGTGGAATTATTGTTCCGAATCAATTAATTATATGGTTTGGATAATTTACATACAAAAAAAGAATATTTCTAATGTATTGCATTTTAGCTCGCCTGTAAAATTTGTGTTAACTTTGCATTTAAGCCATTCTTTTCTTACTTGCTTTCTGTCTGCATACCAAATAAATTTACTGTTGAGGCTCACTCCAACTTTTGTTAAATTTTGTGTCATGCCTCTATCTCCTTATATGGTAAATTTAGATTTGAAACCCATTTTTAAATATTATAAAACTGAATTTATCAAGGCAAACCAAAAAAAGGCGTTTGATCTTTTTTTGAGTTATAAAAATTTACAAAAAATAACGATTCATCATGCCTCCGCCCCCCCCCCTGAAAAAATATTACAATTGCGTATCTGTGTTTAATCACCTTGGATCCATATTTCTTCAGTCCCATCAGAAATGATTTCTTCTCTCTCTCTTCCCAGATACGATTACAGTTCCTTTCTCTTCTAGACGGGTTGTAATCACCTCTCCCTCGTGCCTACAAATATTCATTAATAAAGGGACTGTTCACGTAATATTGATAAATTCTCATTTATAACGTAAAAGATAGATTCATATCGGCGCTCTTCAAAACTGCGCGAAACTGACAGGGTATCCAAAATGAAAATTAAGATTTCAGAATTGGGAGTGCTTTGAAGAAGTGTCTTTACGGATTTAACAGGCGAGACCGGATGAGAACTTCGTTAATCTCTTTTCGAGACAGAATAACGATCAAATTCCTTATCTGTCATCAATTAAAGTTTATGGGTACCGATGTTGATCATGCATGTTACTCTTTCAATGGAGAAATTACGTCGAAAGTTCCTTTAACAAGAGATACAATTAGGGCCACATAACATAATGATCTATTTCATTTAACATATAAGATTTATATTGCTTCTTAACCCCATCATCTTCATCAAATAGTAAAATAACTTCGTCGAAATTCCAATTTATTACGAGTATAATACTAATTAATGTATCCCATTTTGAACCAAATATAGATTTGAATACTAAAGTTTAAATTTTTGTTCCAATTTGAATACTAATTAATATATCCAACTTTGAACCAAATATAGATTTGAATATACTAATGTTTGAATTTTTGTTCCAGTTTTAATACTAATTAACATATCTTATTTTGAACCAAATATAGATTTGAATACTTATGTCTAAATTTTGTTCCAATTTTAATACTAATTAATGTATCCCATTTTGAACCAAATATAGATTTGAATACCAATGTTTGAATTTTTGTTCCAATTTTAATGATTAAGGGCGAAATTCATTAACAACAGAGCAGCCTGTCCATAAAATGTGTGAACACTTTGAAGAAAATTATTAATTATTAAAATATCTGTCATTTTGTGGGAGGAATGTAAACAATGTAGTTGTACACAGAAGATCACATTTCACTGTGAGCTAAACAGAGGGAGAAGGTAAATTTCATTCGACATTACTGGTACCTCTTCGTGACCTCGTAGCGCCGCCTCTAGTTTAGATTTAAAGCACAAGATTGAGAAAACAAGTTTATTCTGTTACATACTTTAAAAAACATTTTTGTTGTTCTTGATAGCTCTTTAATATAAAGAGTTATGATTGAAAACTGTAAGAACTTAATCTTACAAGCAACTAACTTTAGTTTGTCGTGATTTAGTGAACACTACCTTTATTCTGGCGGATTTCCTGGGACTAAGTGAAGGAACATAATTCGGATCTCTCTCCTCCTCCACCATCTCTAGGAGGTCATTGATGACAGCCTGCCCTTGTTCAACACTATTCTCATCCTCTAGATCTAGATCTTCTTCAGCTTCAAGTTCTCTTTCTCCGGACTGAGAAGCTTAACAAACAATTTTCAACCATATTTTTCATGATGATGTATTTGGGAAAAATTAAGAAATTAGTCACCAACTGACAAGTTTATCCTCGGCACCCTTTTCATTTTTTTCTTCTTTTAAATTCTTTGTCTCCATTTTTCAACAAATACACCCCTGTATGTTATAAAAGTGTGCATTTCATGTGTAGCCAATAATTTACAAATAATTTAACCAACTTACTTTGATCAAATGAATTAAAAACACCATCATCGGCCATTTTTAATCCTAAAAAAGAAATGAATAATTGTTTCAAGTTTCACAGTTTATCTAGAGAATCGATATAAACATGGGGGTCTGTCCTAGTATACGATTTTTGGACCCCCCCCCCGAAATTAGTATTTAC
>NW_019397538.1:1325-2367 GCF_000591075.1 Eurytemora carolleeae | reverse complement strand
TTTTTGGCCCCCCCCCCCCCCTCCTATCAATCTTGTACATTTTAAAGCTCTTTAAAAAGCCTTAAACAAAAGAAAGCAGATATGGCCTATAAAAGGAATTTGCTCATTTTCAGTTTTTCTTGACAAATAAAGGTTTTATAATTATCCAAATAATTTTGCACATTAAAAATCGCTGGGTCCAGAGCTTTTCAAAAAAGGATAATTTATCGCTTTTCGCTTAGTTTTGGCTTTCGCACATTATTTGCCAAATAAATAGATTTCGCAATCTGTATTTGGATTTTTGAAATTTTGCAGATTATTACAGCAGTGCCCTAAGGGCTTGCCAAAAACATATCAAAAGTTGCAGATTTGTAATAAAGAGGTCCCCATTTACTTTGGGTAAACCAGACGTCAGTCGGAACAGGGTTAAGGCGAAGAACGTATATGTTCTTTGTTTTGACAGTTTAGTTCATGTTCATATACGTTTATGAAAAAGTTTTTTATTGCAATGTTTATGAAATGTTCGCCTCAAATTTATTTAATGGAATAATTTCTTTTGTGACTCAGTTTATGGTCTCTCTTGTGACTTGTTTAATTACTAGAATTAAATCATGGGTGTTATCAAATCAGTGTATGGGCCTTACGAAACTTACATTGAGCTGGGATAGTCAAAAACCCTTATGGCAAAAAATGTAGTGCATTCCTTTTCATAATTATCATTGATCGTAACTGAACCACTTTTATATCTCATCAATCTTTTATCCAGTCAAAAACCTTTTAGAATCTATTCTTAAAAATTGAATGAAATGGGCTTTTATATCCGTTTCATGTCAGAACATCTAAGTTATTATAACATATAAAGCCCTTTCCCCCTGGAGAAATTCCTGTGTAATCCCCTATTATGAAGTCTACATTCAATTCAAAATATATTTGTTCTAAAATCCCTTGTTATTTTATTCTCTAGTCCCTTGTATGTCTGTATTATTAAATCCCTTGTTATTTTATTTTCTAGTCCTTTGTATGTCTGTATTATTAAATCCCTTGTTATTTTATTCTCTAGTCC
>NW_019397538.1:0-1038 GCF_000591075.1 Eurytemora carolleeae | reverse complement strand
ACAATATATGCAAAAGACAATTATTATTCCTTGAGATTGTTTCTTCACAAAGATTAAAAACAAACTGTGTAGATGTGTGAATATAGAGTTGGGGTGGGGGTCGATCTAATTAACGAACGTTTGCGTGAGTCGGGGGAGGGGTAGGGGGGTTTGATTTTTCAAATTTTGGATTTTAGATCTTTAGCTTGAATGATAAAAAGTTTTGGCCTATTTAAAAAACAACTTATACCGACCTTCTCCTATTTATTAAAAACAATTCTTTTTGAACTAAATCCTTTAAATCACTATTTCATACCAGCACAGTTGCCCTAAACCTAATCTGTCAATATATTTCATATTGAGGAGTATTTTCTACCAAAAAATGTAATCATATCAAGAGCTTTTAAGAAAAAATGAAAGTAGGTAATGTGAGGTATCATATCATAGGTTTTTTGACCATAGAAGATCCTGAAGGTATTTGACCTCCAAATATCAATGACCTTCGGAGGTCTAGATATAATATCAATGAAAATAAGTCATGTGAGTTATCAAATCATAGTTTTCTTGGTGTTCTGAATCCATTATTGGTATCCTTTTTTCAGTCTGTTTTTGACTTCCAGATATTAATGACCTCCGAAGGTCAAAAGGTGCAATTCTTTAAAATTTAATATTTTCATCTTAAGGGGGCTCGGAAAGAAATTAGAACAGTAACAAATCTACGATTAAATTCCTAACATGCCCCATTTGAATTGATTCCAAATTTTGACCTCAGACCAGAGGTCATCAATATTTGGGAGTCAAAAAACATTTTGAACACCCGGAGTGAAAACAGGATCCCGATTCAGAACACCAAGAAACCTATGGTTTGATACTTCACATGACTTATTTTCATTGATGTTATATTTAGACCTCTGGAGGTCATTGATATTTGGAGGTCAAATACCTTCAGGATCATCGATGGTCTAAAAGGGGCCTCGTAATGAAATCAAAACACCAAAAATCTATGATTTGATACCTCACGTGACCAACGTTCATAGATTTTATATTTTGACCGGAGGT
>NW_019397537.1:0-61435 GCF_000591075.1 Eurytemora carolleeae | reverse complement strand
GCTTAGATGGCGCGGCCAGACTTTTGCAGTACCTGGGGTATCATAGGACTATTTTATCTACTCCACTAGATTAGTTCAGTGTGAGAAAGATTGGAAAATTATGTATTAATTTTCTAGAACAGGGCCGCGGGTCGTCTTTGGTTTGCAGTCTAACCTTGTACAATTTAAAACTACAAAGTGCTTGGTACTAGCTGTAATTTAAATAGGGTAATTGGCAAAATGTTGATAGGTTTTGAGAGAGAGCATGCACGTTTTGGATTGCTGTGATTTGCTAGATTTCTAAAATTTATTATTAAAATCAACTAATAATATACTTTTTTAGTTTTGGAAGATGAAAAAAATGTCAAATTTTCTGTTGTTATGAATGTAAAATGGTTCTAATTGGCAAAGGTAAAAAACGGATTCTTGTTTACAAAGTCTTTGGTGGAAAAATGGCCGGTTCCTTTCAAGAATAGGGATATGAGTTATAAAGTATTTTCAAATTAGTTTTTTTCTAATGAAAGCTTTTGGTTGAACAAGTATTGAAAGTATTGACAAGTTAATTTTTAAAGCACTAGGCCGGTTTCCTCTCTTTAGGTAAAAGGTTAAATCAAACTATTTCTTAAATCTTTGCATGTTGTTCTGTCTCAATAGTCTGAATTTAGACCAAAGATGGGCCTCGTTACGTTAACAAATGGCATGTTTTTAACGGAAGATTCTGTGAACGAACGGAAAAACTGTTGGTTTTGAGATCGTTATCGAACGAAAACACCCATTTATTAAAAAGACCAGAGAATAAGAAATAAGAACGAACGGATGTGTTTAAAATATCGTTTTTCATTATTTTTTTTCAGCTTAAAACTGCATGAAACTTATTTTCAATAAATCATGTTTTTTAATTTTATTAGTATTTTAACATGTTTTGCAACGGTAACAATTTCTAAAATATTTTCTATGTTTTTCAAGTTAATCTCTTAAGAATAAAATTTTCCTTTGCAGATACTAAGAATTATCTTTAAAGGGAAAGACCAGCTAGGTAAAATATTTAAACCAAAAGTGCAGTAGTATAGAAAACAATTTTAGGATTCATTTGAAAACAATGAGACCTCATTGCGATGTATAATTTCTATTGGTAAGAGTGTAAAATCGTTTACTGTAGACTATTTATTAATACATTTTTCGTTCGTGTTATTGAATAATTGTAACAAAAATGTTTCTTCTGAGGACCATCCCGTCTAGTGAAATTTCACAAACGAATTTACACTTTTACTTACAAAATGATATATGTCCTAAATATTTCTCTACAACTCTGCACTCTTGGTTCAAATATTTAACCTAACCGGTCTCTCCCTTTAAAGCTTAGCTCTACCTTATTTAAAATTTGTGATCTCTAATCTTATCAATTTAACCTGTCATCTCTGTACGGAAGCTTGTTAATACGTTCCATAAGATCATAATGATCTGTTATTTGCTGCTTCGTTCCACAAACTGGACCATGGGCTGGTTGACAGCTGTCAGGGATAGGGGGTAAAATGTGGGTTAAAAAAGTAAACGATTAAAAAAGGGCTGAGCGGCAGTAGGAGTGCAGCCTCTTTAAACTAGGAGATTGGAAGAGAGAGGACATTTGAGCAATCTTGTATTTGATGTTAAAGAGCAAATAAATTTACTTGCAGTGGCTTCCAGATCAATTTATTAAGGGAAATAGGTCGGTTTACACATACTGCACATTTTAAATGTTTAATTATAGTTTAAAAATTTCCGTAAAAAAAACGATTGAATTTTAAAACCCTTAAAGCTGCCACCCCATGCCCTCCTGGAACATGGATAGATGATTTAGAAGCCGAGACTAGTCTACACCCGAGCCTTTCAAATATAAATCCAAACATGCAGTCGCTGAAACTGTAATTCTAAACAATTAAATTGATGTATATATTTGTAATTAAACTTTATAAAACTTTAAACCTTCCTTGTCCTCTGTACATGGAAAAACATCAGGGAGTCTAGAGTCTAACATTCGTTCAAATCCGACCTAAATAATAAATATCAAAGGTTCAACAAAACTAGATTTTTTCAAATATTTGAATACCTTAACATATTCTCCTGGACTTAAAATACAAATATTTGAATACCTTGACATATTCTCCTGGACTTAAAATACAAATATTTGAATACCTTGACATATTCTCCTGGACTTAAAATACAAATATTTGAATACCTTGACATATTCTCCTGGACTTAAAATACAAATATTTGAATACCTTGACATATTCTCCTGGACTTAAAATAATCTTGTCAGTTTGACCAATTTCACTAACAACATCAGAAACCCAAAAATGCTAAATAAAATAGAATTAATCCTCTTGTATACAATTGGCTTTTAAAGTGGTTTGCGCTCCTGGTTCTAAAAACAACTTTAGCCGGAAACTGGTGCTCTGAAAGGGACCATTTTTTAATCATTCTCAAGTTTTCGAGGATTTCACTAATTATAAGAATAGAAATTTCCGTAGAAATTAGACCTGTTTGGCTCACATGTTTGGACGTTTATTTGATTTAAACAAACAAAAATTACAAAAATAAAAATAAAATTCAAATTTTTACTAACAATTTATCTCCTAATATTATTATTTTTAAAACTTAAAGGGACTGCAAAGGAAAATAAACGGCGGTATGGCTGAAACCCAAAGATTCTGTTTTGTCAAAATTACCATTATGTCAACTGCAAAGAGAATATATCAATTCTCTACTAAAAAGCTCGTCATAATGTCTGCTGCTCTATTCTTTGTCTAAATGAGGCACTTCCGACTTACATTCTCAACTTCTTGGCCAGGAAAAGCTGATTCAATTCAGTTTTTTTTTTCAATTTGCCAAGCAAAGAGGAGCTACGCTGAATTTGAACCTTATTTTATGTGAGTATTACATGTTCATGATGGATTCTGGAAGATTGTTTCTGCTCATTCGCACCTTACCGTTTTAATGTCCTCTAAAACTTAAAAAATGTAGCAAAAAATAGAATATATTCTCTTTGGATATAGAGCCGTAGACATATTTTATAGAAAACTACAAAGGGCAGGGATTATCTGGGGCAAGGTTATAATGCAAGGAAAGTTATTTCAGCGGTGTATACATCTTTTGTTCTGCGGGGCGGTTATGTAAACACAAGACGGATGTCAAAGCCTGACATGGGATCCGTCTTCACATAAAAAAATCAATGATATATTCTAGTCATTGGAAACTATTACGTGAATTATCAAAATTATCAAAATTTAATGCTTTTAACCTTTTCGGATACTAAATGAACACTGATGCATCTATTCTTGTTTACAAATTCCGCCCAGAGAGAACTGCAGTTTCAAGATGTACGCAGAGTATACGCAACACAGGCAATTAACTTTCCTTGCATTATAACCTTGGGGCGACCAACAATGGGAGTTTGGGAAAAATCATCATCATTGGGGTAGTATCAGAGAAAGGAGGGGATACACAGATGTCATGAGCCTCCGCTATGCAGACATGAGCCTCCCAGATTTGCTATGAAGACCGAGCCTTTGCCATACAGTAAGAGCCTCCGCTGACAGTAAACGTGCCTCTGCTATTCAGAATATTAGTTTCCTTTAAACTCTTGGTTTTAACATGTAGTAAAGATTTTTTTGAAATAGTGGCCTGACAAGTTTACCAAAGATTAGAAGTATTGATCAACTATTTCAAATAGTGACAAATTATGACTTGTTTTAAAAAGTCAAATCAAAATTATTAAAAATTATAAAATTATAATGGTAATTGACAAACTGAATCTTTGGGCTGAAACCTAAGCATTTTAGGAGTTGATCGAGACTCATGAGAGTTCTATCTGATGTTCCTGTCTCGAGAAATTTATATATATATATATATAAAAAAGATATTAAGGGTTGGTACCTGTGATTCAGGCATTGAGAACTTTGCATGTAGAGTCACTCAAATTTCAGCTGAAATTTATGAATTACCTTAGATGAGTGAAGGTAGATTTGATAGCCTCCCAATTCATTATATTTTTCCTTAATTAATCCATCCCCTATTAAAGCATAGAATTGACCATGGGCTCTTATAGAAAATGTTTCATTAGGTGAATATGTATGACAATGACCAGCATCCCATTGGTTCAAATGGAAAAGCCTGCTTCTCCATAAGTTCTCAAAGGCAGGGCTTGCAATATGCTCTGGCTGGTGCTTTGACGGAATTTCACTGTGGCATTCAGGTTCACAAAAAGCATAAGCATCATCAACGATTGTTCTATTTTTGTAAACACGCGTAGCGCACCAGGGCTTGTCACTATCAAACAACGTACAATTGTAGGATGAAATTAATTCTTTGAATAATAAGCAATTTCCATTTATTGGATCTTCTTGCTCGCAGAAAAACAGCTTAAAAGGAAAGGCACATGGGCCTACATAATCTGAACTTGTAGTATACATGGTGTCGCAGGGAAACTTTCTCTTATCACTTCTATGTTGCACAAAGTGAAACAAGTTGTCTTTTGACAGCGTATTCTGTGAAATCCATTGTTGAATAGAATCAGCTGATATATTATCAAGGGTCTCTATGTGCTCCAGGATGTTGCGAGATTTAAAGGTAAACATTTTGCAGAAGCTGATCGAAGGGAACTCTACAGTTGAATGGGCAGTCATAGAACTAAAAGATATAAAATTTGTTTTACTATCTTTTTTGTTAATGGAAATGCTCATTTTTCGTGTTGGCAGGCGTTTTACTGACACAGCCATACAAGAGAACCATGGTGTCTCATGATTCTAGCTCTTCAAGAGAGCCATGGTGTTTCATGATTCAAGCCAATCAAGAGAGCCATTTCCTCTCATGATTCCAGCAAATCTAGAGAGCCATGGTGGCTCACGATTCCAGCAAATCAAGAGAGCCATGGCAGCACATAGTACCAGCCAGCATACTTTTGTTGCATAAAACGTGCTAAGTCTACTAAAGGGTGAACCTAAAAAAACCACACAAAACGGATTTTTTTGATTATTACTAAGAAAATCCGTATAATAATGGATGAAAATCTGCAAAACTATTATTTTGGGTCCAGTTAAGAGGGGATCTACCAAGAAAAAATGAATAAAAATCTTAAATCCATCTTGAAATCACAGATAAAGACCTATCTCCAGAAAAAGTCACATGCCAGTGATGGTAAAATAATAAAGTGGCTGTATATTGGTGCAGTCCCCGGTCCTGACACTCTCAATGCAATCAAAAAAGAAAGTGCTACAAGCTGTTATAGACAAAGAAAGCCGTCAAATCCAGAAGGAAGACTATTAAAAGTTTCCAAATACTCAAATATATATGTAACCACTAAAATATATCCAATAAAACTGTTTGAATCAGAATGCATAAATCAATTAGAGAAGAATTTGTATTATGTGTGGTTTTTTTAGGTTCACCCTTTATATGCTGGGTACACTTAGGGTTTCCATCGAAAGTGTTCTGTCGCATTTCGCAAACTTTTTCTCGAAATTTCACATTTTTTTCGCGAAAATAAATGAAGCGAAAACGAAGCAAAATTTTGCAAAAATATTTTCGCGACAATGCAAAATGCGAAAATTTCACAAAAATGCAATTTCGCGAAATGCAAAAATACGAAAATTTCGCGAAAATGCGAAAATTTTGTGAAAACCATGAGTTTTATTATGTCATATTTATAATTTCTCTTCCAAATAAGTTTTGAAGAAGAGAATTTGATTTCGCAATATCTTTTTTAAGTTTCTGTCTGTCCGTTCACAAAACATACGTTGAACCGTGATTTTCGCATTACTTTTCCGCGAAAATTTCGCATTTTTTTTCGCAAAATTCTCGCATTATTCTTATCGCGAATTTTTTGCATTATTTTTCCGAGAAATTTTCGTATTTTCTATTTGCGAAAATTTTGCATTTTTGCGAAACATATTGAAGCGAAATTTCTCAAAAATTTTGCTAAACGATTTTTCCTTTTTCGCTGGAAACTCTAGATACACTAGACAGGCTGGTACGAGTAAACCCTAGACTATTAATCCTTGTACCGGTTCTGATCGTGTAACAATTGGTCTCATCTCATGTACGTAATTCTGTAACCAAGGACACTTTTTAAACAGGGAAGACATTTTTCTAAAGGAGAACAAATTCATATTTTTTTGGTGGAACAATTTTTTTTGATATTCTTATTTTTAAATAAATATTTTAATAAGTCGAAATTTGCTTTTATGATGCTTGTGTGTAAAATTAAAACTGAAGATGCTACGAAGTCACAAAGATGTACTGCTTAGTTCAGTATGAACTCTATATACTGTACTGTACTGTACTGTTTAGTTCAGTATGAACTCTATATATTCAATATATTATACTAGCTAAAGTGACCGGCCTTGCTCGTAAAAATTTTAAAATTGAATTTGGAAAAAAAATTTATTCAAAAGAAGAAAAAAATTCGATTTTTTGAAAAAAATTTGTTTTAGTTTTTAGTTGTTGCTCCCCGGACACCCATGGGTTCACTTAAAAAATGTCGCTATAGCTAACATTTATACATATATTTATATGAGCGAAGGGCTTCATCAAATATCGAAGATAATATTTGGTAACACATATATTCAGCTTAAAATCATATATCTTCCTTACCCGACTATTAAAGTTTTATTCATATATCTTCCTTACCCGACTATTAAAGTTTTATTCATATATCTTCCTTACCCGACTATTAAAGTTTTATTGGCCAAATATTTTCCCACAGATGAGCTTGCCATGAAGAGGTATAAAATGACAAGAATAATTAAAATTCCAAATTTCACAAGTTTGGGATAATTTATCGATTTCATTGCTTTCAGTTCGGTTGGTTCTTGGTTCTATTCTAACACTGAGTGTTAGAATAGAAATGTGCAAAATCTGCAAAGTTATCTTTTTCTAGAGTATATATCTTGAAATCCAAGACGAGTAGAACAAAATTACACCAAATGGCTAAAACTTTATATTGAAACAATAAATGTCAATTATAAACTAATAATAAGGCGTTAGAACTAGTTTTTTTTATGATTCTTGATTTCATTTTAAAACTAATCCCTATTTTGAAATAATTACCGGATTTCAGGCTTCAGCTCATGTCACGTTTTCGGAACATATCCTGGTTTTGAGACAATTACCGGAATTCATATCAATGTCAATTTTCAAGCATTTACGGACTTTCGTAACAAAACAAGATATTTTGATAAGGTAAAATATAAACAAAATAGAAAAAGAAAACAAACTGTTCTTTTATAATTTAAAAATCATTACATCATTGAAAAATCAAAATATAATATCATTTGTTCTTACAATTTAGATTTAACTAGAAATGCGGGAAACTGTTTGTTTAAAATGCTTGAAAATAAATCTTATTTAACAGATAAAATGTGGAAACTGGAAAAAATTTAAAGTTAATTTAGTCTTCATAAGATAATTTTTGTTTTCAGTGATTTACTTTGTAATTTATGAAAGTGAGTTTTGTTTTGAATTGTGGATTATGCTCAAAAACGGGAAAATGGGTTTTGTCTCGAAAGAACGACATATGTTTGAAAATGGAAAACCTAACATTGTCTTGAAAACAGTCAAGAGCTTTAATATAAAAAGAACTCCTATTATAATTTTGATTTAAGTTTAAAATAGGGAATTGTTGTCCTCGTCATGTTTAATAAAATGTTAGTTATAGTTTTTATTAGCGACTTTTACTCTGGATATGGGCCGGGATCCCCCAAAACCCAGTCTTTCAATTTGTCTTTCATTTCTAACATTTAGTGTTAGAAATGGGCCAAGTGTTAGTTTTGGAACTAATATCCCCTGTACTATAGTCCAACTTGTCATAAAAATTGGACTTTACTGTGGAATGAAGACATAATTTCATATTTTCATATGTATAATGAGTACATTACATACATATTACACATTAATGGACGGTCACTTGTAATTCAGCCCCCTTTTCAATATGAATGGGGATAAGTAAAGATTTTCACATGATGGAATTCAGAGACCGGCTTGGTAATATATTTGAACCAGGAGTGCAATGTTATAGAAACACATTTAAAGATTCATTTGACGACAAGAAGACGCTTTTATGGTGTATAATTTCTCAGTAAGAATGTAAATTTGTCTGTAACATTTCACCGGAAGGAATGGTCCATGTTTATTTTAAAATTAATGTAAAAATGTAACAAATAGTATGCTAAATAATTTGTTACTTAGGATCAAGGTACTAATGCAAGGAAAGTTATTTCAGAGGTGTAAGCATTTTTTTGTACTGCAGTGTACTGTCTTTGGGCGGAAAAGAAAACACAAGACGGATGTCACAGCCTGACATGGAATCAATTTTCACAAAAATAATCAATGAAATATTCTGGTCATAGGAAACTATTATGTGAATTATCAAAATTATCAAAATTTAATGCTTTTAACCTCCTCGGATACCAGACGAACACTGATGCATCTATTCTTGTTTACAAATTCTGCCCAGAGAGAACTGGTTTCAATATGTACGCGAAGTATACGCGACCACAATTAACTTTCCTTGCATTAATACCTTGCTTAGGATCAGGTTGAAAAATTGAAATTAACTCTTTTCATCAAACTAAGTAATCTTATTCAGTTAATAGTTTCTGCAAATAAATTCTAGTCCAATAGATGGAAACGCAAAATTTGTCAGTCTCAGTACAGTTGTATTCTGACGTCATGAGTGTCATTTTAAATTTTGTGCCCGACAAAATTATTAATAATAGTTATAATTATAGAATAAATGGCTTATCTTATCAACTAAATAACTAATGTAAGATAATTTCGTTTTTCTTGTTATATTTGACACTTGCGACGTCGTGTATAATTGGGACATTTCTCTGTTGCCACCTATTGTACTTGATAATCTATCTGGGTTTCTGTAATTTTTGTTTGTTCGCAAAGTTTTCTTCGGATTTTCTTAAATTCTTATTAAAAGATGACATTTGAATCATTTGAATGCAAATTTATATGGAATAAAATACATTAATATAATGATGATAAAGAAAGGATTGATTGATTTCTTCACAAACATGTTCATAAGCAACACATTATTTTACTGTAGAATTTTAATTTATACATTTTACATCCTGGTTATTAAATACTTGTAAAAACCGTTTCTTCTGCAGACCATTCCTTCTGGTGAAATTTCACAAACGAATTTAGGCCCTTACATTATACAACGCAAAAGCGTCTCATTGTTATTAAATGAATCATAAATTTTTCTCTATGGTCCTGCACTCTCGGTTCAAATATGTTACCTAACCGTTTCCCCCCTTTAAATGTTTTGAAACTTTTTTAAGCTGTGGGAACAAAAGAAACAAAGCAATATAAATATTATGGAAAACAGTTTATTTTTACTTTATCTATTACACTTATATTCAATATACATTTTTCTAAACATTGACTATAACATTGCTTAACATTAAATAACTGTATCTAATAAACTTTATTATTTTTATCAATAAATTTTATACTAACATACAGCACATTTTTCATTTGTAAGGCACAATTGGTTTTTTGAAATTTTTTTTGCTAAAAAAATAAATTTTTCCAAAACCCAAATTCTGAAATTTCTGAAAACAGATTCATGAACTAAAGAGACGTATCATGAACATTGTTAATAATAAGTTGAGTATGTTATGTTATATGCAGTAAAAATATTTATGTTTAATTTGCTTTATGTTTATGTTCATGTTCAGAACATTCAGTCTGATATATGAATTTTATAACTATGAGTACAATAATTTTTTACTTCGCAAGGAGTTTTTTTTTCAGCTATTTCTTCATTCTACACTGTACTTAATTGTACAGTTTGTACAGACAGAATCTATTCATTCTACACTGTACTTAATTGTACAATTTGTACAGACATCTTATCATTCTACACTGTACTTAATTGTACAGTTTGAACAGACATAATCTTCTCATTCTACACTGTACTTAATTGTACAGTTTGTACTGACATAATCTTCTCATTCTAAATTGTACAGTTTGTACAGACATAATCTTCTCATTCTACACTGTACTTGATTGTACAGTTTGTACAGACATAATCTTCTCATTGCAGCAAAGGAATTATTTTCCCTTTTTAGTATTTTTAAAATATCAAAGGAAGACTTTCTTGAAAACAATCTTGAAAACGATCTTGAAAATTAGTTAATTATTGTTACTGGTACTAATGTACTAATAAAATATGTAAATATTCAAACTTTGAAATGTACACTGCAGTACAGTGCTCAGTGCTGAAAACATTGCAATCAAACATAGAGATTTTACAGAGATTTTTGACATATAGTAGAGGGTATACAGATTGCACAATGCTCAGGGTCAGGGTACATAGATTGTACAATGTACAAGGTACACAGATTGTTCTGGGTATAGGGTACATAGATTGTACAATGTACAGGGAACACAGATTGTACAGTGTGCAAGATACACATATTGTTCGATAAACAGGATACACAGATCGTACCATGGGTACTCAGATTGTACTGGGTATAGGGTACATAGATTGTGCAATGTATAGGGTACACAGGTTGTACAGTGTACAGGGTACACAGATTGTACAGTGTATACGGTAAACAGATCGTAAAGGGTACTTAGATTATCATTGTACAATGTACAGGGTACACAAATTCTACGGTGTACAGGGTACACAGATTTTACAGTGGACATCACACACAGATTCTACAGGACACACTGTACACTGTACACAGATTGTACTGGACAAAGTGTACACTGTACACAGATTGTACTGGGGACAGGGTACATAGATTGCACAATGTACAGGGTACACAGATTGTAGATTGTACACTGATTTTGTAAACATTATACATTAATAATTTACAGATTTTAGTCCGGGAGTATTTCAACAATTAATCTTCCCCATTTCCTGGATTTCTCTCCTGTGCGCAGCAAGTCAACCTGTTTCAAGAAAAACGTTATTTTTGCAAAATAAATAACTGATCACCGAAAATAACGATTCCAATAATTGGTGTTTAAGAGTTGAAAAAATAAAGGATTAAAAATTGCTTTTGAATGAAATCTTTTGATTTATCAAATTCTGAAAGAAATCAAATTAATGCATTATATCAGAAAGCAAGGCAAACTTGTTTATTTGATTTTCAATTCAGAATAGATGATTCATAAATAAAAAATATCTGTTGCTTGTTTTTCTATTGACATGTTTACATGTTACACATAATATATAGAATTAAAAATTCTTTGCAAAATTAAACATGCAATTGAGAGTTGAGAACATGTTTATGATAAAAGTAAATGAAAAGAAAAAACAATTTGTCATTTATTTATCTTAAAAGAAGATACTAAGAAGAAAGTAATAATAGAACTAAGGAAGGAGGAACAGGGTTTTTATACATTTCAATGTAGTATTAAGACAGTCCAAAAACTAAAGTTTTTTAGTAAAAAATTACATAGAAAGCAAACAGTGATTGCTCAGGGCTAGGCCTTACATAAGAAACCTATAAGCTTTTTTTGTTTCCAATGTTTGTTATTGCTTACAATATTTTTTATTATTTTATATTTACAATATTTGTTATTGCTTACAATGTTTGTTATTCATTGCAATGTTTGTTATTGTTTACAATGTTTGTTATTGTTTACAATGTTTGTTATTGCTTGCAATGTTTGTTATTGCTTACAATGTTTGTTATTGTTTACAATGTTTGTTATTGCTTGCAATGTTTGTTATTGTTTACAATGTTTGTTATTGCTTACAATGTTTGTTATTGTTTGCAATGTTTGTTATTGTTTGCAATGTTTGTTATTGTTCACAATGTTTGTTATTGCTTGTAATGTTTGTTATTGTTTACAATGTTTGTTATTGTTTGCAATGTTTGTTATTGTTTGCAATGTTTGTTATTGCTTACAATGTTTGTTATTGTTTGCAATGTTTGTTATTGTTTGCAATGTTTGTTATTGTTCACAATGTTTGTTATTGCTTGCAATGTTTGTTATTATTTAAAATGTTTGTTATTGCTTGCAATGTTTGTTATTGTTTACAATGTTTGTTATTGTTTACAATGTTTGTTATTGCTTGCAATGTTTTTTATTGCTTGCAATGTTTGTTATTGCTTGCAATGTTTGTTATTGTTCACAATGTTTGTTATTGTTTACAATGTTTGTTATTGTTTACAATGTTTGTTATTGCTTGTAATGTTTGTTATTGTTTACAATGTTTGTTATTGTTTGCAATGTTTGTTATTGTTTGTAATGCTTTTTTTTACAAATAAAACCTGTTTCTCAAACTTTTTAATACGTCGCACTAAAATGTAAACCAACCCTTAGTTCTATTACTGCTCCCTCCGCTAAAAAATATGCTTTATTCAAAATAAAAAATTTAAAGCGCGCGCGCGTGCGGTTTTACTCACTTATTTCGTACAGGGACATCTTACAGTTTCTCTGCACGGTTCAAGTAAAATTATTAATCTTTTAATTATTTATAAATTTTAAAAAAATCTATTTTAACAATCCTATTTTTATTTGTTTACAATAAAATTGAACATGACTTCCGACTTTCTAAGTCGTCTTCGTTTTTAAAAATAAAATGGCGGATTTACCTTTCTACGTCATCAATTGTTTCCGGCATCTTGCGCCCCTTGGTCTCCGGGAGGAACCAGGTGAGGCCGGAGGAGAGGAGGCCGAGGGTGACGAATATGAGGGTGGGGATGGCGGGGTGAATATCGGCCAAAGCGGCGACGGTAGTTGAGAGAGTTCCACCCACTTTACTTACAAGAGAGGAGGAGCCGACACCAGCAGCTCGAACAGTGGTTGGCATAATCTCTCCTAAAAAAAAATATTATATAGGTTAATTTAACCAGAAGCAGCCAAAAATCAAACTTCATCAACCTAGTTGCACCAGCTAGCCCATGCCTTCGGAGCTAGGTATCTATTTTGACCCCTGACGTATGTCTGCCAGTGTAGTTGGTATACCGGGCAGGCCTGTACAAACTAAAGACCGGAAAGGTCGGTTCAGCTCAGACTCAAATGTACATGAATTTAGTGTGATGACAAATTCAGTGAAATACAAAATTAAATCGAGAAAACACAAAACGCCAAAGGTAAAATAAAAAACGGAAATAAAGTATAAAATAAAATGATTCAACAATTGTATTTACAATGTTTGAAAGAAGACAAAATATAAAAACAGTTTTAAAATATTTTTAGTACAGTTTAATAAAAAATGTTGAACATAATGTATCAAATTTTATAAAACAGTTTACTCTCTTCTCCGATTTTTAGATATTAATGCTGTTTTGATTTTCTTTAATTTGTATAAAAAATTAAGAAAGAAACAAAAATTCAATTATTTTTTGTAAGGACAATAGAAACTTTCTTTTATTTTATTTTTGGGAAAAATGAATATTTAAAATGTCAAATATATCATAATATTTACAGAATTAAAAATGCCCATTTCACAAATAAAGTCCTCTAATATTTTTATGAATGTTAAAAATGTGGTCATGAAACTTTTTTAGCTATATGTTTAGTTTTTCTTCATAGCTTTATTTATGTGTAAACTGCTAAAAAGGCTTTAGTTGAAGAAACAAAAACAAAGAAAAAAAAACAATGCAATTATTTTCCAGACAGAGGTAAAGTGGATGAAAGATTTTTCTACTTTGAAAAAAATGGTTTTTCACGCTTAGCAGGAAGTTATCCACTTCAAATCCAAACTGGAGGAGCTACGAGGTCGCTTAGCAGGAAGTTATCCACTTCAAATCAAAACTGGAGGAGCTACGAGGTCGCTGAGCAGGAAGTTATCCACTTCAAATCAAAACTGGAGGAGCTACGAGGTCGCTGAGCAGGAAGTTATCCACTTCAAATCAAAACTGGAGGAGCTACGAGGTCGCAAAGTTGTATCTTATTAAATTTATGTACCATATATCCATATATAAGATATTGGAATATCTATGTACCCTTTTATCTGTGTACATATAGAAATTGCTGGTATATTTATGTACCGTTTTACCTGTGTAAACTGTACACTATACGTATACAAGATATTTGCACATGTATATACCGTACACTTTTGTACAAATACAAATATTGGTATATTTATGTACCGTATTATGGGTACAAACACAAGATATTGGTATATTTATGTACTGTATTACCTGTGTACAAATACAAGATATTGGTATATTTATGTACCGTATTACCTGTGTACAAACACAAGATATTGGTATATTTATGTACCGTTTTACATTTGTACAAACACAAGATATTGGTATATTTATGTACCGTTTTACCTGTGTAAACTGTACACTATACATAAACAAGATATTTGCACATGTATGTAACGTACACTTTTGTACAAATACAAATATTGGTATATTTATGTACCATATTATGGGTACAAACACAAGATATTGGTATATTTATGTACTGTATTACCTGTGTACAAATACAAGATATTGGTATATTTATGTACCATATTACCTGTGTATAGGGATGTTAACGTTTTCATTTTTCAGAAAAACGATCGTTTCGTTATGAAAACGACGACGAAAAAACGAAAACGAAACAATCAAAACAATCGTTTTTATAAAATTTGTCGTTTTGTTAACGATTGTTAACGACGACCCTTCATAAACGATCGTTAACGACGGACAATCGTTAACGATCGTTAACGACGACCCTTTGTTAACAATCGTTAACGACAACCTTCGTTAACGATCGTTAACGACGACCCTTCATTAACGATCGTTAACGACAACCCTTCGTTAACGATCGTTAAAGAAGAGAGGAACCCGACCTGAAATCTTGCATCTTGAAATATCAGAAAGTCTAAATGATTATTCAATTACTGACTCATTATACTAAATCCATCTTAAAATCACTCATTAACCAACTTTGTGATACTTCAAGATGCAATACTCAGTCAAATTTGTCAAAAATTTCATTGTAAAACAGTTTAAGAATTCAACACACAAAATAATAATCTTAAGTAGAATTGAAAAAATGGTTTGAGTTGTGATTTTTTGCGTGACGTGGCTGGATTTTCTTAAATCACACTTTAAAGGCCCTAAATATACCATTTAAAAAAGTAGTTTTGCCCGGAAGAGTCAAATGTGGTGGTACGGAAGGTGAAATAGTGGTGGCTCATGGCTGCTGGAAGAGAAAAAAGCTAATATGTGGCACGGAAGGGGAAATAGTGGTGGCGCATGGCCGCCTGCCTTCCCCCGCTCACCGTACTACCAGTGTACAAATACAAGATATTGGTTATTTATGCACCGTACTGCCTGTGTAAAAATACAAGATATTGGTTATTTATGTACCGTACTACCTGTGTACATATACAAGATGGCGAAGCATAAAGTAGTGGAGAAGTTTCCAATGAGAGCAAGGACGACAATCGGCCAGTTTCCAGGATATACGTCACGCTCGATAAACAGGGTACCCAGAAACATAACTCCTACATTTTGAAAATTATTTGTTGCACTATTACATCCATTTCACAAATGTTTCAATCTATAGATTGAAAAAAAATAATTTTTCAAACTGTTAAACTTGCTGAACGGAGTTAAGTTAATCAATTATATAATCGCAAAGCTAGTTAATTTTTGCTTTTGAATATGTCTAATAATGCAAAAAGTAAAACGTGGGCACCTTTGAAAAATATGTTGCAGTATTGAAAAAGGCGCCAAAGTTTAAAAAGATGGCGTCACTACCTGTGATAGCGCTTCCAATCATGTAAGGGTATTTTCTTCCCTTCTTGAGAACTAGCACCATAGCTAGAGTTTTAGCAGGGAAATCAAGGATTGTACCGATCAGGAAATTCAAGAAAAGACCCCCTGAAATAATCTAAATAAACAAAATGATAAAAAGCACTATAAGACAGTCTGTTCAAATGTTTACAAACAGTGATTAGAGTTGTACTGCATGCAAGATATTTTACAAAATTGTACAAAAGTGTATTAAGGTTATGCAACTTACTAAAACATTCATTACAGATGTACACACCCTTGTACACCAACATACTTAAATATATATAGAAATCAGTGTAAAAAACAATTTCTTGAAAACTCATTTGCCTCTCATCAAGAATGTAATGCAAGGAAAGTTAATTGAAGTTGCGTATACTCCGCGTACATATTGAAACCAGTTCTCTCTGGGCAGAATTTGTAAACAAGAAAGATGCATCAGTGTTCGTCTGGTATCCGAGGAGGTTAAAAGCATTAAATTTTGATAGTTTTGATAATTCACATAATAGTTTCCTATGACCAGAATATTTCATTGATTTTTTTTACGTGAAAGATGGATCCCATGTCAGGCTTCGACATCCGTCTTGTGTTTACATTACCGCCCAGTGACAGTACACTGCAGTACAAAAGATGGGTACACCTCTAAAATAACTTTCCTTGCATTAATTCCTTGCCTCTCATTGTCAATTATAATTTTTTTTAGTATATTAGGTTGTTTTTACTGCAAGGGAGAAAATTAATAAATTTTTGTGTAAAAAAAGTAAAAAAAGGAAAACTTGCCTTTTGATATTTAACTTTATCCCACCTCCACCCCCAATCTTAAAATATAAGTCTTAACCCCCTTAGTTGAGGGGGGGGGAGGGGTATTTCTTCTCTTGTGTACACAATGTACACAACCCACCTGTCAGGTTCTGCCAAGATAGAGCCAGTCCGTACATAATGAAAGCGGTCGTAAACCAGTTGAAGTACATAATCATGGTGTGCATTCTAGAAATAATTGTACAATACATTAACAAGTTTAATCAGATTGTACAGAAAAAGATTCATTTAAAAGTTTTCATTGGCTAAATTTAATGCATTTACCGTACGCTGAACTATCTACCGACGGTTTAAATTTGAATAATCGATTCTAATCCTTACTGAATTTGAAAATTGGTATCTAAAATTTTTACCGGTTTCATAGATGAATTAAATTTAAAATATTTTTTTTGAATATCTGAATTATCTCAATTGGTGTACCGTCCTGTTTTGCATTGTATAGTGTTTGTTTAATGTATACAACAGGAGCTATGCTGCCTAGGTCGGTATTGTACTTTAAATAAACCAGAGGCCTAATTTAAAGAATTTGAGCCGCGGCTTGAATCCACCAAAACCCGGTTTAAATTACGCGCTGGCTTAAATCTTGAAACATTTGATACAATTTTAAGTGGAACCAACCATATTTAAGCCGCGGCTTAAATTTAAACCGAAGCTCAAATTCTTTAAATTCGGCCTCAGAGTTGACAGTGTTCCTGTACGGTACGACCACCTGTGACGGATGAAATTGTACCGTATTGAATGTTAACTGTACCGTTGTTAACCAGATGAATCATAAATAGGAAGACGACATTTAAGAAATCTTGCGTGTATTTGATGTTGTTATAAAGCAATTCGTTTTCCCTCTAGCCTGTTATTAAAGAGGGCTTGTCAAAGGCTGTGCATAAAGTGCATTTCACTTTTCAAATCATTACTAGTGTACAATAAGCGTCTTCCTAATCATTACTAGTGTACAATAAGCGTCTTCCTATTCATTAATAGTGTACAATAAGCGTCTTCCTAATCATTGCTAGTGTACAATAAGCGTCTTCCTAATCATTACTAGTGTACAATAAGCGTCTTCCTAATCATTAGTAGTGTACAATAAGCGTCTTCCTAATCATTACTATAAAAATAATACAGGGTGTCCCAATAAACATGGGAATTCAGTGACGAATTCGATATCGTCTTTTTAGATAATGCTTTGATTTAGTAAAGTGATACCTTCTGAGAAAGCTGTGATCTGTAAAAGTTTCGTTTGCTATGTTCACATTTTGTTTGTGTATGTTTTGACTGCATACGGTTGTACTTAGTAAAACAAGACAATTTCAGTATACAAACAGTGTAAACTTGTCCGAGGCCGTTCCTTCCATAAACTACATTGGTCGACAACTTGACGTCTCCTATATTGGTCGTGAAATGTACGGAGAAATAGTGTTTTGTTCAAACGCGTTCTTCCATGAGTTATCAGTGTCCGAGTATTGTCCGACCACAAACACATACATATGCGGCGCGACCCCTATCGACGGAGAAAAAGGGAAAGCTTATTGCGAATTTGATTTGAACGCGGCAAACTATCTTAAACTATAGGATTAATTGTACTTTGAATTAATTTCAAATTCATAATGGATCTTAAAAACAAGAAACTGCAATCAATTTATGAAATGAAATCATAAAGCTAATTTGATTAGTGCTGCCACCTTTTCTCAAATAAATCATGGCCAAGTACGGCTAATGCACGGCTAATGATCCAGATACCGTATGGCGTGAGAAACTCTGTCCGTCCATGAATAACTGCACGGGAGACATCTAGCGGCCAAATTATCGTCCTCCAAAGTATGTGAAGTACACGTCCACTATCTATAGAAGGAACGTCTTCACTGTTCATCTTGTGGGTATATTATAGACACATCTTTACAGTCTTTTACCCTTTTCATAAAATAAACTCTAGCAGACATAATAATATTATTGCTTTTGAAATTAGGTATTACATTGCTAATTCATAACCAATACGATATACAATTCGTCACTGAATTCCCATGTTTTTTGGGACACCCTGTACCTTAAGCACAATATCCTCCTCTTTAATATCCTTCCCGTTCCTCTTAGCAGCAGAGAACAAGATCTTCTTAGCTTCATCAGTTCTAGACTTAGCTATCAACCACCTAGATAGATATATAGATAGATAGATAGATAGATAGAAAGATAGATAGATAGATGGGATTTATTCTGATATTATAATTAGTGTAAAGTCACTTCTACCTGGGAGACTCAGGAACCCAGAAGAGAAGAACAGCTCCGACGGCGACCATGGCGGAGATTATTCGGAGATGCCAATGCCAGTCTCTCAGGACGTAGGCCAAACCTGTTGAAGAGAATATTATCTAAATAAGATTAAATCATAATATAAAAAATGTAAATATGACCGTACATGAAAATTGCGTAGAAAGAAACAGAATTATTTTCAATCAACTCTATATCTTTATCTCTAGTTTATCCTTAACCATTCATTTATCAATCTATATCAATTCCTTTCATTCATTTATCAATCTATATCAATACTTCCATTCATTTATCAATCTATATCAATACTTCCATTCATTTATCAATCTATATCAATACTTCCATTCATTTATCAATCTATATCAAAACTTCCATTCACATATCAATCTATATCAATACTTCCATTCATTTATCAATCTATATCAATACTTCCATTCATTTATCAATCTATATCAAAACTTCCATTCATTTATCAATCTATATCAATACTTCCATTCATTTATCAATCTATAACAATATTTCCAAACATTTATAAATCTATATCAATACTTCCATTCATTTATCAATCTATTTTAATTCTTCCATTTATTTATCAATCTATTACAATTCTTCCATTCATTTATCAATCTATATAATTTCTTCCATTCATTTATCATGCAATCTATATATATCAATTTTCCATTCATTTATCAATCTATATTAATTTCTTCCATTCATTTATTAATCTTTTTTATTTAATTAATCTTTTTATCATTCATTTTTCCCAAAGGAATTGAATCTTTGCCACATCCACAAATCTTCTAATCCCTATATCTTTGCAACCTGATGGTATAAAATTTTGATATTTTTACCTTAGCTATTTTGATTCAATATTATAAATAGCTTGAAATATATAAAGTCTGTGACATTGGGTTGTAAAGATAAAAGAATTAGAAGATTAGAGGTTGTGGCAAACTTTCTTTATTAATTCCTCCAATTTTCCTTTAATCTATTGATTCATTTATTTATTTATCTATTTACCTGCAATGATAAGCCTACAGAAGGGCCAAGAATAGTTCATTGACATGCCCAAGATGATCTTCCATTTGCCCGTAGCCAACTCCATTGTCCAAACAAAGGCGGCAGTGTAGCAAGCAATGGCCATTGTGCCAGTAACCCACCATGTAAACACAAACACAGGATACCTAGACAGTGTACACTCTTAGAAATATTCTTCGTTACAGGATACCTAGACAGTGTACACTTTTAGAAATATTCTTCGTTACAGGATACCTAAACAGTGTACAATCTTAGAAATATTCTTTGTAACAGGATACCTAGATAGTGTACACTCTTAGAAATATTCTTTGTAACAGGATACCTAGACAGTGTACACTCTTAGAAATATTCTTTGTAACAGGATACCTAGACAGTGTACACTCTTAGAAATATTCTTTGTAACAGGATACCTAGACAGTGTACACTCTTAGAAATATTCTTTGTAACAGGATATCTAGACAGTGTACACTCTTAGAAATTTTGTTCGTAACAGGATACCTGGACAGTGCACACTCTTAGAAATATTCTTCGTAAGAGGATACATTGTCAGTGTACACCTTAGAAATATTTTTTGTAACAGGATACCTAGACAGTGTACACTCTTAGAAATATTCTTCGTAACAGGATATCTAGACAGTGTGCACTCTTAGAAATTTTGTTCGTAACAGGATACCTGGACAGTGTACACTCTTAGAAATATTCTTCGTAACAGGATACATAGACAGTGTACACCTTAGAAATATTCTTTGTAACAGGATACCTAGACAGTGTACACTCTTAGAAATATTCTTCGTTACAGGATACCTGGACAAAGTACACTCTTAGAAATATTCTTTGTAAGAGGATACCTAGATAGTGTACACTCTTAGAAATTTTGTTCGTAACAGGATACCTTGACAGTGTACACTCTTAGAAATATTCTTCGTAACAGGATACTTAGACAGTGTACACTCTTAGAAATATTTTTTGTAACAGGATACCTAGACAGTGTACACTCTTAGAAATATTCTTCGTAACAGGATATCTGGACAGTGTACACTCTTAGAAATTTTGTTCGTTACAGGATACCTAGACAGTGTACACTCTTAGAAATATTCTTCGTAACAGGATACCTAGACAGTGTACACTCTTAGAAATATTCTTCGTAACAGGATATCTAGACAGTGTACACTCTTAGAAATATTCTTCGTAACAGGATATCTAGACAGTGTACACTTTTATAAATATTCTTCGTAACAGGATATCTAGACAGTGTACACTCTTAGAAATATTCTTCGTAACAGGATACCTAGACAGTGTTCACTCTAAGAAAATTCGTCGTAATTTTGAACTTATAGAAACAAAATTCAAAATTCGAAAATTCAATTTCGAAAAGAATATTAGAATTTTTCGGATTTTCCGTGTATTCTATTCATAATTAATTTCGAACAATTTTTGTGTAATTCACAAATACGTAGTCCGGGTATTTAGAAATTTCAAGATGCAGGGTTTTTATAAAACATTAAATTAATATTGCAGTGCATAAAATTAAAAATTGTGAGTAAACTTTAAAACAGTTTATAATTGTCTTCTTGTCTAGTTGAACCAGTGTCCAAGCGGCTAAGCGTGTCTTCCTGTCTAGTTGTACCAGTGTCCAAGTGGCTAAACGTGTCTTCCTGTCTAGTTGTACCAGTGTCCAAGTGGCTAAGCGTGTCTTCCTGTCTAGTTGTACCAGTGTCCAAGTGGCTAAGCGTGTCTTCCTGTCTAGTTGTACTAGTTTCCAGGTGGCTAAGTGTGTCTTCCTGTCTAGTTGTACTAGTTTCCAGGTGGCTAAGCGTGTCTTCCTGTCTAGTTGTACCAGTGTCCAGATGGCTAAGCGTGTCTTCCTGTCTAGTTGTACCGGTGTCCAAGTGGCTAAGCGTGTCTTCCTGTCTAGTTGAACTGGTGTACTGGTGTCCAAGTGGCTAAGCGTGACTTCCTGTCTAGTTGTACCGGTGTCCAAGTGGCTAAGCGTGTTTCCATGTCTAGTTCTATCTGAAATCCGCGAAATTTTTTTTATTTTGTTTTGTACAAAGAGATAGAGCCACAATTAAATGTTGAAATATAAGTGTCTTAAAATCCCAGTATCTTAGACTCTTAGTATCTATTTCTTGTTGTGACTTATTGTATTTTGTCTTTTGTGTGTGTTAGTACTTTTGATTATTTGCTTATTAACAAAGATAAAATCTATATAAAATTACCAAGGTATAAATGATGTTATAACACCAAAGACAACCATTGTGATAGAAGAATACCAGATTGCAGTCTTTCTTCCAAATCTATCAGAAATCAAACCAGAGGCAAAGGATCCAAGGGCAAAACCTAAAAAAATATTAAATTTTCAAAAACCTTAATTTATTTTGGAACATAACTTTCATAAATGGGTTTTAATTACTTTACGTTACAAATTCATTTTACAGAAAATTCAGATGCTAATTTTTAAAGGAAAAGTAAAAATTCCCTTAATAGGTTCAATTAAGGAGGGTTCATTTTTAACCATTGATTAAAGGCGCCTTAAGGAACCATATTCTTTTTAAAGTAATATAAATGTCTTATTTTGATACTAAACGAAATATTTTTTATTACGTAAAAGATAATCTCTTTATAGTTATAGACAAGCTTAAAGGGCTTCTTTTAATATATTTCTATATAATATTCATTTTTATGTATTTAATCATACGTGTGTGATAATTATCTAGGCGTAAAAAGATAGATAAATATTTTACTGGTTTTAGACCAACATGACCACCGAAGTTTTCAAGTAAAAATTTGCGGTCATGGGAACCCTTGGTAAAGTAAAATCTTCTAAACTTCTCTGTAACGTAGTTGTAAAATTATTTTAAAACTGTGTGAAACCACATTTGTGCAATCGTGTGCCTCTGTATACAGTAAACTACCTGTGAAAAGAATTAGTTTAGCTAAAGTTTTTAAAGCAACCCTCTCACAAACCAGGTCCCATTCAGTTGTCATTGTGTGAACCCAGAAACTAGAAACATATTTATTTATTTATCTATTTATCTATTTATCTATTTATCTAGTTATCTTTTCATTTATTTAGATATTTATCTATTTATCTATTTAACTATTTATCTATTTATATATATCTATTTATATATTTATATATATCTATCTATATATTTATCTAATTATCTATTTAACTATTTNGGGACTGTACAATTTCTGAGCACAAACAACATGAAAGGGACTGTACAATTTCTGAGCACAAACAACATAAAAGGGACTGTACAATTTCTGAACACAAACAACATGAAAGAGACTGTACAATTTCTGAACACAAACAACATGAAACTAAAAGTGACTTGCAGCTTTATAGATAAAGAATGCAACTGACAGAATTCAACACTTTTGAAGGGTAACTTGCAGATTAACAACTTAAAGGAGTTGAGTAATAGACACAAACTCACATTTTCTTATCAATATATCTTTGCAACCTTAGATATTTCAAACCTAGATTATTATATCTTGCGGAATTCAAAGTTTGAAATATCTAAGGTCTACGACTTTGGATCGCAAAGATTTGAGGATTATAAAATCTGAGTTTGTGGCGAAAACTCAATTCCTTTGGATCATAACGTCAATGACAGGGGATAATTAATGACATTGCTTGAAATTACTAGAATTTTTTTAATTTAAAATTTTTTTTTTTGAAGTTAAAAAATACCTCTTTTCCTCTGTTCCATTTTCAAAATGTATATGTTCTACATTAGGTATATCCATAAAGGGAGAATACTCAACACCTAAATAAATATATGCAAAAAAAAACCGGTTTTCTTAATTTTTTTCCTTCACAAATTGATATTTTATTCGTTACAATTTATTTATGTTCAAAACTTTTAAAATTACATTTGTTCCTATATTTTCATATTTGAATAAAAAGAAAAACATCTTTTATTTTTCTTCTATTTTTAAACTTGGATATGGGTTAAACTCATTTTCTTTACGCGAAAAAAAAATCAGACCTTTCATTGGTTAAATGTAAAATCAAAAATTTTGACCGAAAATGGACTTATCTTCCCATAAGGAGAGAATGAGTTTAGCTAGATAAGTTGATTCAAAAGTTTCTGTGTCTAGTTTCTCATCTTACTACCTTGTTCATCTGTTGCCAAGGCACACCAATATTTGGTTTTCGGAGTGATGAAAGCGCTATGAAAGATATGGGCTAGACCTGAAGAAAATTTATCTATTTATCTATTTATCTATTTATCTATTTATCTATTTCTCTATTTCTCTATTTTTCTATTTCTCTATCTCAATAATATCTATCACCTGTGATCATGCTCATAATCAACACAGTTATCCATGCACTGTCCAGTTATATTCGGGTATCTGATATTTAATTGAAAATATAATAAATAATATCATGAAAATTTAGTAAAGTAAAAGAATTTGAAAAAAAGCATGAAAATGAAAATAATTACTTTATTAGAATATTTCAATATTCTTATGAAAATAGTGATAAAATAAAAGCAAATTATGATGATAATGCTGAGACTGTAAAATTTCTGAACACAAACATCATGAAAGACACTGTACAATTTCTGAACACAAACAACATGAAAGGGACTATTTCTGAGCACAAATATCATGAAAGGGACTGTACAATTTCTGAGCAAAAACAACATGAAAGGGATTGTACAATTTCTGAGCACAAACAACATGGAAGAGATTGTACAATTTCTGAACACGAACAACATGAAAGGGACTGTACAATTTCTGAACACAAACAACATGAAAGGGATTGTACAATTTCTGATCCGAATATGGAATTTTGGTAAAAAAGGGGGATTTATTTTAAAAGAAGAAAGGGGCGGGGGAGTGTTGGGTAGTGTTGAGGAGTTGATTAATGAATATGCCAACATAAATTTAAGAATATTAATAAGGAGTTTAGCACATGTGTGTGTTACTATTTTTTAAACAAATATTAAAGAATAATTTCATGAAAATCTTCATATTGTCAATAAATATCAAATCATTTATATCAATCTGTCAAAGTTACATTTTTTATTTATTTAAAATCTTGGATTTTTTTAAAATTTTGAACATTCACGCTATGTTAGATCTGAACTTTTAAATTGGATAGCGCTGATTTTATATGAATGAACTTGATGTTATCAAAGGAATTTGAGCTTTATGTAGATTGTACTGTACTGTACTGTACTGTACTGTACTGTACTGTACTGTACCTGGTGCTGCGGCAATAAAGACGAGTAAAATTTTTTCTATCTGCCATCTTCCAACCTCGCCTAGTTAGATAAAAATGTAGATGGATAGATGGATAGATAGAAAGGAAGACAGAAAGATGGCTTAATAGATCATTAGATTAGATAGAAAGATAGATATCTAGTTGGATAGATAGATAGATAGATAGATATATAGATATATAGATAGAAAGATAAAAATATAGAAGGATAGATAGATAATTGGATAGATAGATAGTTGGATAGATAGATAGATGGATCGATAGAAAGATAGAAAGATAGTTAGATAGACAGATGAATAGATATAAAGTTAGAAAGTTAGATAGATAGTTAAATAGATAGTTAGATATAAAGTTATGGATGGCTCATGGATAGTTGATAGATAATTAACAACAAAGATGTCTAGTAGATAGATAGATAGATAATTAGAAAGATGTCAAGTTAAATAGATAAATAGGTGTGAATTGATTTTGATCTAAGCTTTTAAAATAACAATTTGGTTGAAATCATGACAAAATGTACAGATAATATATCAAAAAGTTCGTTATAACAAAATTTGAATATGCCTCGATTAAAATCTGTTCTTGATTCGAATCATGTTTATAAAACATTTCTAAAACATTAGCCAAGTTGTCAACTGTTCTTTTCTACGTTATATTTAAATGACAACTGACAGCAAACAGAGACTTTTTCTCAATAATTTTTTTTGAATTCAAATAAAATACAACTCAAAGATTTTACCTATAATTGCTGTTATCTGATCAGTGTTAGGTTTAGGTTTAGGTATCGCTGGATCCGTTTCCTTTTCTTCTTTGTCGCCCGCCATTTTTATTGAAATCAGCTGATTTTGGTTCAATACTAGGTTTTCTGAAATATAAAGATTTGAAACTAATTTTTATGTACTTCCATTTTACATAATTTAACATTCAGAACCAGAAAACTGTGGAATAAGAATACGAATATGAGACTTAAGTTATCTATAAATAATATATATTTCGCTTGTCTGTCAGTTTGTCTGTTTGTGTCCCATAAACGTCAATACGCGGCTAAATTTTGTATGGGACCTCAAATGACCCCAGAGAAGGTTTATGAGTGATCAAAATTTCAAAAATTAGCCTCCAACAAAATTCGATTGTCATTAAATTTTGAAAATCCACAAATTTTGTTTTATAAAATCCGCGAACTTTTTGTTTGTTTTTGTTTTTTAATGTATACAAAGAGGAAATGAAATGTTCAATTAAAATAGAAGATGGGCGCTAAGCGCTCTAAAACCTTAGTGATTTAAAAAACAATCAACATGAGACATAAGGAATTTTACAGGGTCGCTGCCAGACCATTTCACTTTGGAAAGTGGTTTTCTAGCAACTAGGAAAACTATTTGCTTTGCGGTTCGTGAACTTTTTTCTATATTCTAAAAAAGACAGAAAACTGCCTGGAAAAGAGGCTGTAGGAACAAACTCGTATACATCTCTCCTATCATTTCTTATTTTAGTAAATACCCTTCTTTTTTGAATTAAATAATATTTTCATATTTTTGTTTAAGTAGCCTTCTTTCATCTCTCGTGCGTCAATCGGAAAGCATACTTCATCTAATGTAACGAGAAAGCAAAAGATTATTTGGACATTGTCCAAGTCTGGGTCAAGTTTATTGCCCAAACATTATATAACCTCAATTTAAAATTTATAGTTTTAATTAGACTAATCGCCATGTTTAAAAAATAACGAAACACGAAAAATATCATGGTGTGGTTTTATTTTTATAAAACTCAATTAAAAGGAATTAAAGACTGAGTTTTAGATGCAAAATAAGGTTTCAAAGTTTTTTAAATATATTTTAAGAAAGTGCCGCACACTCTATTTTCAATGTTTATTGATATTAAAACAAATAAAGGAATAAAATAATAATAATGCTGGTCAATTAGAACTTTTGGTCCTTTCAAACAAAATTATTTAGATTAATTTTACGCTAAAAACATTTTGGGATATCTGATAATAAAAATTTAAGAATGTCAAGACATTTTATTATACAACATAAAATTATTTTTACATTAATTGTATGCTTATATTCAAAGTTTAATATTTTGCTGATAAATTCCATTTTTTTGCCAAATAATGTTTTTAAGAAAATAATGTTATTTTCTTAACATTTTAAAAGTAAAATACATAGCTGTAATCCCATTCATTTTCTCGTAACATTTTTAGCCTAAATAGGTACTTTTCAAGGCTCTATTATTTATTCGTTTTCAAAACAAACCAAAAATACTTTTTCTGTATAAATTGATGGATTTTCAAAAATTCTCAATGTTGACATTTTTTAGGCAACGAAAGAATTGCCCCCAAAAATGATCATGAAAGACACTATTATGCACTGATCAATGATCATGAATGACTCTATCATGCACTGATCAATGATCATGAATGACTCTATTATGCACTGATCAATGATCATGAATGACGCTATTATGCGCTGATCAGTGATCATGAATGACGCTATTATGTACTGACCAATGATCATGAATGACGCTATTATGCACTGATCATGAATGACGCTATTATGCACTGATCAATGATCATGAATGACGCTATTATGCGCTGATCAGTGATCATGAATGACGCTATTATGCACTGACCAATGATCATCAATGACGCTATTATGCACTGATCATGAATGACGCTATTATGCACTGATCAATGATCATGAATGACTGAAGAAAGATAAATTCTAAACAGTAGATTTTGTTTTCTCGACAAACTCTATCATTGACTACAGTGGCCTTTCCCTTGACCGACTGAACTCTAAAAAGCAAAGATCATAATATGCAGAAATAAATCAGCTGATCCGTGTGTACAGTGTACACTGTACATCGCCATTATCATTTAGCAATTAGAACTTTAAAGGAACTGCTGGACGTAATATTAAGCGATCTCCATTTATTGAGTGACATGTGACCCTTTAAACTTTTTACCTCAAGTTTTTCCTCTCAATATATCTTTAAATTCATTTGTTTCATCTAAAGTTCTCTATAAAAGTGACTTTCGCATTTGTTCAGCTGAAGAAAAAGATGAAAATTGTCAGAATACAACACTGATACAAAAACAACGCGTTTCTGCCATATTTTTGCTCATATAATGGTTTAAAGGGTGCTGTCGGACAAGCAATTTATAAATGGAGATTGAAATTTAGTCGACAATTTCTTTAAAATTCAAAATGTTCGACATATGTTTTCTAATATTGGATTAATTTGCCGGCTATGCATGGAATTTGACACCATAATATTTTATCTACAACTGCAATATTTCAATTTCAATTTGCAAGACTCTAAAACTTTTAATTTATCACAAACGGGATTTACTTTAAATCTTTATGATTAAGACAGGGATCCAGGTCCATTACTAAAAGTTAGTCTTTTGGAGGGTGGGGGGAGGTACACAGGTCGATCAAATATATAATAAAAAGCACTTATTCTAACTTAAATTTGATCTGACATAATGGGTTGGGGAGGGGGCACGTAAAGTGAATGATGCGCAATTTTCATGTTCCCGGTCCGGTTTTGGAAATCGTATCACAAACATTGATCAATTTCACGCATTAAAAAATCATTAGTCCAAAATATTTCTCACGAAACCCCAAAGTTAAAATACTGCGTGTGAAAATACAAGTTTCTTTATCTAAATTCAAGTTTTAAATATCAACACTATCATGGTTGCAAAGATATAGGGATTAGAAAATTTGAGCTTGTGGCAAAGATTCTATTCCCTTATTTCATTGTGTTTACAAAAACACTATCAACAATTGGTTTTAAAATGCCTGCTTTATTTTGAACAACTTGTGGCCTAAGTTTTTGAATCAAATTAAATTGCCCTGTAAGGTCGGAGGGGGGTATGCAACCCCCCTTTTTTGCTCTTTCTATGAGGGCGTTCAACCAAAAACGGAAATTTAAAGAAACAAAAACTAGCAAATGGTGAAAAATACATGATTCTNCTCCCTCCTTTCAAAAAAGTGTTCAATTCTTTAACCCAGGACCGAATTTTATGAATCTGAATTGCCTAACGCTCGTTCAAATTTTAATTACCGATTCAAATCCTTCCTTAACCTTTAAATTTGAATCGGTGGTTCAAATTTGAGTAGTTCAGCCTTAAATTCATTAAATTCGGGTCCCCGGAAAATCTAAATGCGTATATATACAGGTAATTAGTGGGACTGAATAATTTGCGTTTGTGCGTATTCATACTTCCTTTCACTACCATGGTCTGCTCTTAACTGGAGAGTGAAGAGAGGGATAAATCATTTATTCATTAATAAATCCGGGGGCACGGCACCATCAATAAACAATCATTCATCAGTCTTTCTTTTAAATATATAAGATAACAACTGAAGTAAAATTAAAGTTTTAGAATTAAAAGTTTAATGTGTTGTATAAAATATGCATGCTAGAACACACACTCAGCGATATATAAATATACAGATATAAAATGATGCAAGGGTTGAAAGCTCATCACGCAAAAATCCAAGAGAATTTTGACTATTTGTTCGTAAAAACTAAGCTAAAATAAAGAACTTTGCATTGTCAAATTTGATAAATTTAGGACTACAAAAAAGTATTATGGAGTTTATGAGGTGAAATCAAGTGCAAAGGCGTTGCGACACCTTATAGTCAATCCAGTCATGAAAATTGATGCCACTACTAACAGCTGTTTGGATCAATGTGAGAGATTAAAAGGTCTTTCGTTTTTTTTTATATAATCTTTTTCAGAACAGTTCAGTAATTTTGACAGAGTTAAAAAATTTAGAAAATGTCCAAACACAAATATTATATTGCTTATAGTGTTTTTAAACTGCGTAACTTTAACCGAGATCAGCGTGCTTCTTGGTTTGATTAATTGGACCTTGCATTGGTGAAAACAAGATTACAACCTGTAAGGTTGGGGGCTAAGAACTAGAAAGGGCCTATAAGCAGCTCGCAGTCCTAATCGTGAAAAACTGCTTAGTTTTTACATTCAGAACTTTAACTTAAACTTGAAACAGATTGAATTTTCAAATTTAAGAAAAATAAAAATAAAATTCGTCGATTTGACCGTCAACCATGTAGATACTTATACATCTCTCAATACGTGTTAAATATCAAAATGGCAATTCGACCCCCCCCCCTCCCCTTCAGGAAAATATCCTTTTGAGTAAAGATTCTTTAGCTTATAATTTCTTTTATCTCTTAGGTATTAGATAATTGGAATAATTCAACAAATAAAAAGACAAAACGAGTGACAGTAAGATGTCAAGGACTGGTCGAATAATTGAAAATATTCAAATATTTTAAAATTATTTCCATTTTCTACTTTTTTACCATGACGTTGATTGTAAAATGTTTAACAGTTCTTGATTTGGTTTAAATGTCAATCAATATTGGACAATTCGAAATTCTTTAAATTATACGCCGTATCATCCAGACTGAACAAACACCAGACTCGAATATATCTAGAAGACGACATTCAATAAGTCCATTGAAGCCAAGAGGATACATGCTTGTCTGAATTATGTGACAACTAAAGATAATTTTTGTACTTGACAGGCCCATTTCACTAAATTAGTGATTTTACAAATGTCTAATAAAACTTTTTGCTTTGTAACAACAAAAAATAGACTTTAGTATTGCTTTATGGTCGTCTTTATATATCATTGTTTTCTGGTTATCACTGTAGTATCATCTTTAAACTTTTTTTAGATTCCCTTTTTTTAAATGACGTTTAACATGCGATTACTAGAAATCTATCTGTTTATAAATTGACAAGATCACGATATCACTAAAATATAATATATACACAAGGAAAATTATAAATTAATATGGAAATACCAAATTATAGGTTCTAGTACAATTTACTGTAACGTAGAATTTGTACACTCTCAGTACAGCTGTATTCTGACGTAACAAGTGCAGTCAACTTATTTTTTTGTTCGACAAAATTATTAATAATAGTGATAATTTTAGAATAAATTGCTTAGCTTACAGTGAAATAAGTGCAATTTTATGTGTTCTTTATTATCTCTTTTTACACTTTTTTATTTCATCTTGTAAAACATGTCAACTAATGTGAGAAAATTTTGTTTAACTTGTTATATTTGACACTTGTGACGGCCCGTATAATTAGTACAATTCTAACTATTGTATGATGAACTATTTGGGAAATACTGGTTTACGATGCGCGCTGTCGTCTTGTACCATTTCTAGATTATAATCTAGCGCTGGAATGTGAGAAAAGAAGAGAATACAAATCTTTGCCATAAACTTAATTTCTAATCCCAATATCTTTGCAACTTAATGGTGTAAAGCTTTTATATTTCAAATACAGACTATTTGATTTAACAGGATTTATAGTTTGAAATTATTTTTTTTTTCTTTTAAAAAGATCTATATAAAAGGAACAGTGTTTTTGCCACAAACTCGAATTTTCTAATCCCTTTATCTCTGCGACCGAAGGGTGTAACCCTTTGATATTTCAAACATAGACTATATGATTTAAGAGGATTAATAGTTGAAATTATTTTTTTCTTTGAAAAAGATCTATATAAAAGGAACAGTATTTTTGCCACTTTATCTCTGTGACCTAATGATGTAACCCTTTGATATTTCAAACATGGATTTTTGATCTAACATAATTCATAGTTTGAAACATTGGATTCAAAACATATAGGGATTAGAAAATCGGAGTTTGTGGCAAAGACTCAAATCCTTTGTAACATGCCATTTACTTTAGTTGTGACGTAGGCTTCTTCTTAAAATTAAATCAAACTCAAGAGTCAAGATAAGCCAAAACATGGTGCAATATTTCCCATTTTTTTACTGGCCGAAAATATGATCGAAAATTGCAGTTTTAAACTGTTAATTTTAAAAGAAATCTTTACTGCGGTTGGTGAGAATAATAAATAGTAAAAAAATTCAATCAAATTGGGTCCAAAAATAATATTTTTGATTATTCCTGTTTGATATAAAGTAAAAGATATGTATTGAATTATGGTTTACAATGTAAAGTTTAAAAAAACAATCATTTTTACAAAAATAGCGCACTGAAGACCACAATAAGCTGATTCTAACGCAAAATCTAATTGAATATCAAAAAGGCTAAATATGTATAACTTATTGAAAATCCTTGAACAAATATTATTATATCCGCGAACTTTTTTGTTATTGTTTTAGAATGCACAAAGCCCCAACTAAATATTTAAATAGTATAGATGGGCGCGAGACTCCCTTAAAGCCTAATGTTGAAAATATTATTAGTATTGCAATCTTTAAGCTTCTTATCTTATACAGGACTAATAGTTTCCTTTTCATGTTTACATATAATCACTATCATTATATAAAGCTTTAAGTTAATGTGATGAGATGTCAATTTTTTATTAGATAACCACAGTTGAGTAAATAATAAGTTTTAAAGAGTAAAACAAAACTAACTATTTGCTTTAATTAGAAAATATTGTTTAAACTTTTCAAAAAACTTAAACGAAACGTAACTAGCAACGAATCCCTTTAAGCAAATATTAATTGCTGCTTACACAAATAAAACTGATGATTTATAGAAGCTTGATTTTCTTATCTCATTTTTAAACTTTGAGATATCAAGTTTTTGGTAACAACTTATCTATCTATATTCTTATCTATATGTAACTATAAATAAATATTTTGATAACGCACTTAATGTTTTTAAATCTAACTCTATTTAGTCCTAAATTTAATAAAAAACTTATTTACCAACTTTGTCTCCTTTGTATTCCCCTAACCCCTGTCTGTAGTCTCGGTTAAAAGACTGTGAATTATGTTCTATTTCATACTTGTGTCCTGTATCCGTATCTGTACTTTCTGTGTAGTCCTGTATCTGTACTCTCTGTATAGTGTATAGTCCTGTTAGTATATCTGTACTCTCTGTAATGTCTCTGTATTTTCCTGTATCTGGATCTGTATCTGTATCTGTACTCTCTGTATTGTCCTGTACCTGTATCTGTATCTGTACTCTCTTTATTGTCCTGTATCTGTATCTGTATTCTCTGTATTGTCCTGTATCTGTACCTGTACTCTCTGTATTGTCCTGTATCTTTACCTGTACTCTCTGTATTGTCCTGTATCTGTATCTGTACTCTCTGTATTGTCCTGTACCTGTATCTGTATCTGTACTCCCAGTATTGTCCTGTATCTGTACTCCCAGTATTGTCCTGTATCTGTACTCTTTGAATAGTCCTGTATCTATATTCCAGACATTTTAAGAAATTTTGTCTTGCAAACTTTAAGAAATTCACTGAAATAAAAAAGCTAAGAAGAGATGAATACATTGTTGAGTCTCTTGAGAGGGAAATAGGAGAGGACTGAATGTATATCATCCTCCTTTCACCTTGCAATCCCCCTCCCCATCCCTCCCCACATACACTCTTAACTCCCCCCCCCCTCAATCTTTTACACCCGGCAACAGAGAAAGTTCACAAATGGTAAAAACCGTATCAGACATATTTGATATTACCCAACAATATTAAAAGTTTGGAACGAAAACGTTAATTTTATAATGGTTTGTACATAGTAGCCAGAGCCCAAAACTTAAGACAAGGTATAATTGTGAAAACCAGTTTTAGAACTCGGGTTTCATACATGGGTTAGGCAGTTTTGTGAATATCAATATTATTGTTTTGAAATATTATTTAATTTAGTTTATTCATATTCTCCATTTTTTTCGAATCTCTTAATCAAAATCTACACAAATGTTATAAGACCCAAAAAGGAAACTCAAGAGTTTCGTTTAACGAAACTCTTTTAAATTTCGGGCTCAGAGCCTCCTAACTGTACACATATGTTCCAAGGTTATACAGCACATGAAGTACGATCATAGAATTGTACTGTTTCAGCCAATATAAAAATAAGATAATCTGTTTCCTGATTACTCTATGACTTAAGACCCGTGCATGGTATATTTGGATTGAATAAGATAATCTGTTTCCTGATTACTCTATGACTTAAGACCCGTGTATATTTGGATTGAATAAGATAATCTGTTTCCTGATTACTCTATGACTTAAGACCCGTGCATGATATATTTGGATTGAACAAGTCGTCAGAGCAATAGAAAGGAATTCAAGAATCCTGTCTGTCATGTGATTAACGTACGTAGGCAAATATTTTAAAGATGTATCCTCAGAATAAATATATTTTGAACTCTTGCTGTAGTTTATCCATAGAATAAATATTCAAACAGAACTCTTATTGCAGCTTATCCAAAGAATGAATAATCATACAGAACTCTCGCTGCAGTTTATCTATAGACTAAATATATTTTGAACTCTATAGCTGCAGATTCATACAATAAATATGCATACAGAAGTTAAAACTCTCACTACATTTTATTCATAGAATAAATATTCAAACAGAAGTTAAAACTCTCAGTACATTTTATTCATAGAATAAATATTCATACAGAAGTTAAAAATCTCACAGCATTTTATCTATAGAATAAGTATGCACACACATCTCTCACTGTACTTTTTCCATGGAAAAAAATTGACACAGAACCCTCACTGCAATTTATCAATGGAACAAATTGAAACAGAATCAATGGAACTAATTGAAACCGAATCAATGGAACAAATTGACATAGAACTCTCACTGTATAGTTTATTCATAATATGAATATCTCTGTTTAAATGTTCAAATTAATTTTACTGTGCAGAATTTTTTTGGACGATTTTATTTTTAATTGTTGGAAAAATTGAGCACCCAGAAATAACACCAGTACTTTCTGGGTTAAGAAGAAAAGCAAAAAGGGAATGCACAAATACTAAAACCTGTATTTCTTCGTTCAGTGTACTACAGATTACTTGCAGTTACAGTACACACCAAGAACTTAGTTTAGTGTGAATGATTACCCCCCTTCTCTCTCCTTCTGCAAAGACATTTATTTATTTGATCTTTTTTTTGCCTTTTTAAATAATGTTTCAAGTATATTATATGTAATCAATAATGTTATGTATGCTGCAGTAAAACATAATTTAGTTAATATTTATCTACTGTATTTATGTCCATTGAATCCTATAATACATAATTTCGTTAATATTTATCTACTGTATTTATGTACATTGAGTCCTATAAAACTGAGGAAAAGTTATGATATTGAAAAGTCAAGAAAACACAAAACATAGAAATTGTGGTGTGTTCACTGTACAGCTAGCTTTATATCAAAAACGAAAATGTTTATATATTTTTATGTTCTATATTTGCGTCCTTGTCGTTGAAGATGTTTGTATATTTCTCAGAATGATTTAATACAAATAATCAAATTTGGCGCAAATTTTGCATTTTTATAATTTCGATTATTCCTTTTATTATTAAAAAATATTATACTAAAAAGCTAATACAGCAACAGAAAAGTTCCAATTGTTGATGCAAATCTGGGTCTACAAAAATATATTCTACAGAAAATATATTCTACAGAAAATATATTCTACAGAAAATATATATTCTACAGAAAATATATTCTACAGAAAATATATTCTACAGAAAATATATTCTACAGAAAATATATTCTACAGAAAATATATTCTACAAAAAAAGTATTTGAAAATTTGTTCATCTTCAATTTGATAATAGTTCTTAATAACTTTGAATATTGAAAAAAAATAAGTATTTAAACTTCTTTTTCATCTTTAATTTGATAATAGTTCTGAATAACTTTGAATATTGAAAAAAAAATAAGTATTTAAACTTCTTTTTCATCTTTAATTTGATAATAGTTCTGAATAACTTTGAATATTGAAAAAAAATAAGTATTTAAACTTTTTTTCATCTTTAATTTGATAATAGTTCTTAATAGCTTTGAATATTGAAAAAAAATAAGTATTTGAACTTTTTTTCATCTTTAATTTGATAATAGTTCTGAATAACTTTGAATATTGAAAAAAATAAGTATTTGAACTTTTTTCATCTTCAATTTGATAATAGTTCTTAATAACTTTGTATATTGTATACTAAATAAGTATGGTGTAAACTGAAGATATTTCCAATTTAGATTATTTCATATAACAGAATTCATAGTTTGAAATATCTAAAGTCTACGACATCGGGTTGCTAAGATATAAGCGGGAAAAGTTAGAGTTCAAAGCTCATTTCCTGTAAAAATGCTTTAGAAAACTATTTCAGAAGTGATGTTGTTTAAGACCGTGTTAGTCTGCTTGATCTGTGTGTGTGCTGGGAATCCAGCTGCTAAGAAACTTTATGATGATCTTCTACATAATTACAATAGGCTTATCAGGCCAGTATATAGTTCCTCTTTAAAGGGAGTGTTCACATATTTTGGGAAAGTTGCAGTTATTCGTGACCCAACTTTTTATTTTTTTGTTTTTCTTAATGTAAACTATAAATAATTTTAGGTATATTTCGTTAAACTTGTCTTCCAAAATGTTTTTTTAGTTTTTGTTCAAATATTCTAAGAATCTTTTCTTCAATTTTGTTCCAAAAAGATGGTTTAAATTTTAAACCTTTCCATCAAAAATCGTTGGGTCAAACTTTAAATTTTTCCCGACCAAAGTTGTATCACTCCACTTTATCTGAAGTGCCGGGCTGGAAAATTGGAACGATTTGTACAGTTATATATCCCACATTAATCCAGCAAAAGTGGAAACTTTATTGAGTTTACAATCCTGTTTTGTACTGCTATACTGTACAACTGTACAGTTATATATCCCACATTAATCCATCAAAAAGTGGAAACTTTATTGAGTTTACAATCCTGTTTTGTACTGCTATACTGTTCTGTTATATATCCCACATTAATCCATCAAAAATTGGAAACTTTATTGAGTTTACAATCCTGTTTTGTACTGCTATACTGTACAACTGCCTGATGGGCGGTTTGATACATCAAATCAATGTTCTAATGCAAGAAAAGTTATTTCAGAGGTGTACGCATCTTTTGTATACTGTAGTGTACTGTCTCTGAGCGGTAATGTAAACACAAGACGGATGTCACAGCCTGACATGGGATCCATCTTTCACATAAAAAATTAGTGACATATTCTGGTCATAGGAAACTATTATGTGAATTATCAAAATTTTCAAAATTCAATACTTTTAACCTCCTTGGATACTAGAGGAACACTGATGTATCTATTCTTGTTTGCAAATTCCGCCCAGAGAGAACTGGTTTCAATATGTACGCAGAGTATACACAACCGCAATTAACTTTCCTTGCATTATAACCTTGCTTCAAATGAACCACATATGACTATATAGAGGACAAAACAAAATATTACACCGGATGAATTTTCCACTTTGAAGTTCGAGATTGTTGATGTTTTATTATTTTTTTTTCTAAAAACTATTCAAAACGAAAAAAAACTAAATACAGCATTACTTTATTTTAGTTAGTTTCCGTGTGACATAAACCTCGTGCATATTTTAGACAACGACGACGAATTTTTGTTTTCTAATGAGATAGATAGATAATAAAAAATTAATATTTTAGACCTGTTTCCAATTTCACTGACACCCTGGTGGTTAGGTTAGGTCTCAAGCTTTCACAGCTTATTGATGTTGATCTGAAAAACCAGGTTAATATTTAAACCTTATATCAGAGATGAAAATGTATGAATGAAGAGAAGTAAATACGGCTGGTTCAACTAGATCTTATGAATCGTAAATACGGCTGGTTCAACTAGATCTTATGAATCTTAAATAAAACATTTGATTTTTGAGACAATCAGTTCTTTACTTTGCAAACTTCGATAGTGCTAGTAATAATAATAATATAATAATAATAATAATAATAATAACAATAATAATAATAATAATGATAATAATAATAATAATAATAATGATGAAGGTAATGACAACGAATGTGTGGGTTGACCAGACCTGGATGGATTACAAGCTACGATGGGATCCCGAGGAGTACGGTGGAGTAGAGACCCTGTATGTACCAAGTGAAAGGATCTGGCTTCCAGATATCGTACTGTACAACAATGCAGGTACCATTTGAAGGAATGGGAGTTTACTTTAATTAGACCCCTAAAATATAAAATCTATTGTTTCCCTTCTATTTGAGGTTTAAAAACTTCTAGCTGAAGGGCCCGGCGTTGCCCGTGGAAAGAAGAAATAAAATGTTTTAAAAATTTGAAAAAAAATTCGAATTTTTATAGCCTATAACACCCCCCCCCCCCCGGCCACCCCTGAGTGTCCTCAAAAAATTTCAGACCAATCGGTACAGCCGTTTGGCCGGCTATACGCAACATATATATTTGTATATATATACGAATGTCTTGTTTTATTATATAGATTAAGTCAAACGCCTTTTTCAGGTCTAAATTATAAAATATGCTTAAATGTAATTTTCTCAAAAATCTTTATGCTAGTTCTGGACATAATCAACTTTCAGAACTTGTTAAAACCTCTGGTCTTAACTCATATAGCTTTATAAAAATCTTCATTTAATACAGCTGTAAATGGGATCTAAAGTGAAGACTCACTGAAATTAACCAAGACCTTCAATTTACTGTGTGCTGTACTTTAAACATGTTTTACAAAGTAAAAAGGTTTAACGATGGGAAGGTTTAACAAAGGGAAGGTATAACGATGGGAAGACTTATCGCCCCTCCACCTTCCAGGTTCTTAAATGTTCCCAAAAACACTGGAAATCCAACACGTTTTTCTACATCATTCCTAGTTTTGGGTTGGGATAATTTTTTAATTATCATATTGATAAATGGATACTTAAGTGGATATATTAATTAATTAATTAATTAATTGCTTGATAGATGGAACCTATGAAGTGAGACTAATGACTAAAGCAGAGCTGAAGTATACTGGACATGTAAAGTGGACTCCACCAGCTATTTATAAATCGTCTTGTCAGGTAGCAACTTTTTAGCTATTTCTACGTTGATTTAATCAAAGCGTTTTGGAAATCGGTGTTTCAAATGACCCTCAATTGAAGCACCACGCGCGTATGCCGGGTCCATTAGCGCCTGATCCAATCAGGGTCCTGTCATGTGTTTGTTGTCTATTCTAAACCAATAGAAATATTTTTCCGGTAACATCTATCTTTTTATCTATCTCCAATCAGAGTTATGAATCTTTTAATCGGCGCTATCAGTAAATGGAAATATTTACTTCCACCGAAATAGGAAACTATGGTGACGCCTTAGTTTGGAAATCATTTTTTCTACAACTTTATTTCATGCAGCACCTGAGCAAATTGATTGAAAGAAAATCTACAACAAAAAATCAATTTTTTTAGAAAGATGTAAGGATGCTTCACTTTGCTTTGTTTATGTTTTATTTGATTGTTTTTTTTGACAAGGGCAAAGAACCTTATTACTTGGCACAAAACTTCAATTTTTAGCAATTTTAGCAATCTAATGTTATATGCTATATATATATAACAGTACATTTAATTGATTTATTAGAAACTATACCTGAAGTGCCCGGGGTTGCCCGTGGAATTAAAATAAAATTTTTGTTAGCTATGGTGAACATATACATATACAAATATATATATATATATGAGTGAAGAGCATTATTATATAGATAAGGTGAAATAAATAAATTATTTATAAATGTTTATATTAACCTTGTAAACTGTTATCATAGATAAATGTGGAATGGTTCCCGTTTGATGAACAAAACTGTGACATGAAGTTTGGGTCTTGGACTTATGATGGAAATCAGGTTAAATTATCATTGTTTAAATGAACTGTTGGCGTAATTTCATGCAAAGATGGCAATGCCTGATTCACAACAGTATCATAAATTTTTGTCTGATGAGGTATTAATTAGAAATTAATGAGTATGATTTGAAAACTTATAATTGTCAAGTGTGGTATCTCACAAAAGTGACTTGCGCATTTTTACTGCAGGAAAACTTTAAAAAAAAATTATCATGAAGAAACACTATTAAACATAGAAAATCGTCCACATTTTATATTACATAAAGGTTTCAAGGGTACCGTTGTGAATCAGGCTTTGCCATCTTTACATGAATAGTAAATTGAAATTTGGCTTACTGTCCTTTCAATAAATATTATAAATACAAAAGATTGAAAGGAAACTTTTGCATTGCTTTAGAGCGGATAAAAATGAATTCTAATGAATCAAAAATACTCTGCCGGGCTTGCCGCACTTCATCACTTGTATAAAATATATATTGAATCTTTTAAATAACAAACTATTTATGCGGTATTTCTAATGCAATGGTTTCAGGTTGATTTGAAGCATATGAACCAGGAGCCTGGGAACAATGTTGTTGCCATAGGAATAGATCTTTCAGAATTCTATCTCAGGTATACGCTGGTCCACAAAATAATATGGAAAAGAAAGACATCAATTATTACTCGTTAATAACATTTCAGTTATTACATTTGAATTAGTTTTTTTAATGTTAAAATCTTTATATATCTTTAAAATGTTCAGTGTTTTGCAAATAAGAAATGGCTAACCTCTAATTCTAGTTTAGATAAATAGCGAGGATCGTAAAATTTGTCTACAGGGACTGTAGGTGGAATTTTAGTTTTTATTATTTTATAGCGATAAATGTTAGAATATACTAAGGTACCTAATTTCCCCTTGACGGATTGACAATGAAGAAGCAAAGAGAATAGAATATATATTAGAGTGGAATTTAGACAATCTATTCTCTTTGTGAAGAAGATATCGTCGTTTGCCCCAAATGAAAACTGTTAATTTTAAGATGAATCGGAAGTTTTACTTCTTGAATGGAGAGTCACATTAGAAAAACATTCTTTTTAAACTTGTTCTATATAGTGTTGAGTGGGATATACTGGAAGTGCCGGCTACTAAGGTAAATTAATTTTTGTAAAACATAAAATCTTCTTTTGAAGTATTCTTTTAACTTAATGGGATCTTCTTTTGAAGTATTCTTTTAACTCAAGGATGAATTATATGTAACAAAGGAATCTTCTTTGAAGTATTCTTTTAACTCAAGGATGAACTATATGTAACAAAGGAATCTTCTTTTGAAGTATTCTTTTAACTCAAGGATGAATTAAATGTAACAAAGGAATCTTCTTTTGAAGTATTCTTTTAACTCAAGGATGAATTATGTGAAATGATGGAATCTCCTAAAAACATTTATTCAATTGTTAATATGTTGATGTTTTAATAAGATATTTTAAGCTGTTAAAATATTTAAAGGAACTGTAAGTGTAATTTCAAGTGACCCTCTAAGTAAAGATGGCAATGCCTGATTTACAACGGTACCCACCCTCAAAAGCTTATTCTGATCAAATCTGAATTAGAGATCCAAGTTTATAATTGGAAAAACTTATTAATTTCAACTTATAAACTATTGATCATAAAGGTTTCAAGGGTACCGTTGTAAATCGGGCATTGCCATCTTTTCAATTACAGTCCTTTTAAAGATGAATTTTTATTTTGTTTTAAAGAATATAGAGAACTACGAGGAGATGGAAAGGGAACAACATGAATCTTCTTCGGCAGAGGATTTGAATCCGGACAAGGTTCATTATAGATCAATCAATTAGTCAATCAATCAATAAATTGACCAATCAATCAATTAATCCATTAGTCAATCAATCAATCAATTAGTCAATCAATTAATCAATTAGCCAATCAATCAATTAGTCAATCAATCAATTAGTCAATCAATCAATTAGTCAATCAACCAATCAATCAATTAACCAATCAGCCAATTTAAAATAAACCAATTAATCAATTTGTGAAACAATTAATTCGTCCATAAAACACTTTATTAATCAAATTTATTCAATTACAAACTTGATTTATCATCTTTTGGGATTTCTTTTGATAATTAAGAATTTTAATAAAATGTAATAAATAAAAAATTTCAATTGTTTTCGCTCAAACGGTAAAAATCAAATTTTTACATCCCTGAAAAGTAATTATGAAAAAGATACTTATTTTGATTAGTTTAAAATTTTTTATTCATTGTCATAATAGACACATTTTATTTGATAATTTTTTCTCCATCATTGATACAATTATTTAGTTGCTGACTGATATAACATTCATGCTTACCATGAGACGGAAAACCCTATTCTACACTGTCAATCTTATTATTCCATGTGTAGGTAGGTTCAGCCATATTTTTTTAAAAATGTGTTAAGAAAATTAAACTTCAAAAAAAAAACAATATAATATTTTAGGAATTTCATTTCTTACTGTGCTTGTCTTCTACCTACCATCAGATTCCGGAGAAAAGGTAAAAAAAAAATTAAACATTCTGTAATATATTTGGATGTTATGGTACTTTAACAAAAGCATTTTCCCAAGGGCAACTTCCCAAGTTACAATTTCCCAAGTGGAAACTTCCCAAATGTGCAATTTCCCAATTGGCAACTTCCCCATGAAGGAAAAATGGCATATTCCCCATTAAGGAAGTATTAAATGAACATTTATAAGTTTTACAATTTTAAAAGAATTTCTCAACTTTTTTTTAGAAAATATGCAACTAAAATAAAGGCATTCAGTTTCTCTAAGTAAGTGAAGGCAAGAACATCCTAGCTGCTTGGAAAGTTGTCTCTTGGGAAAATGCCCTTGGGAAGTTGCCGCTTGTGAAAAGGCCTTTGAGAAAGTACTTAACATTTATGTTTGTTGGTTTAGAAAGATTTACTCCTCTGAATAATGTTACAGTTTGATTTAATAATCCTATTAATAAAATTTCATTTGTTCAGGTGACTTTGTGTATAAACATTTTACTCTCACTCACTGTGTTCTTCTTGCTTTTAGCCGAAATTATTCCTCCAACCTCCCTAGCTGTTCCTTTGTTAGGTAGGTAGCCATTTTATAGTTTAATTGCTTAGAATATTCCTCCATATTTCTTTTTTTTATAGAATGCCATTTTATATTCAAACCTAACAATTATTCTAAAACTGAAGCACTTTACTGAATAATTTAATTTTTCAAATCTTATCAAATTTCTAAACATTATTATTTTTATATATGTATATATTTTTTTTAATGTTTTTAGGGAAATATCTTGTGTTTACGATGTTATTGGTCACCTTTTCTATTTGTGTTACTGTCGGTATCTTAAACATTCATTTCAGGTAGATTTTACGTTTTAAGGGAGCTGATAAGTACCTAGGGCTGCCCTGCAAACCAAGTAACGTTACTAAAATTAAATCATAACTGCAGGGTAACGTTACCTTATGTTTCTAACAATTTTAACGTTACAGAATGTTAGATACCGTAAAATAACGTTTTATAACATTTCTAAATGTAACTTTGATTATGTAAAAATTACATTATTTGTTAATGTTCGGTAAAGTTATTTGTTAGGGTTTAAACAACGTCAATTTAGTAATGTTACGCGTGGGTTTATTTTTACGTAACAGAAGGTCACAGAATTATGTTGCATTATACTAAACTGGGGCTTAAAATTCACGAATCCTCAACTATACAAAAATGCATTTTTCAAGTGAGAATTTAAAAATATTTAAAAATATGTAAAAAATTTATGCAAACATTTTGGTAAATAGAATGTTTCAAAATTGCTATCATTTTGGGGGAAATTGATGTTTTCATTATAATCAATGTCAGTAAATTCTCCATTAGTTGATAAATAGATGTTCAACTTGTAGCAGGTATAATGGTAAATGAATAAAGTATAACAGATATTAATTATGTAATTGTTGAAGATATAGACAAAATTTATGCATGAGGGTGGATTTAGATGATTACAGATGAAGGAATTATAATGGGATGAATGTTTAGAAGAATACTGGGCATGGGTTGGGTTGAAATTAATTGATATGAATATGGATTTAAGAAATTTGTGGAACTTGGCTTTTAGGGGGCTTCACGCCCGTCTTCTATTTCAACTTTTCATTGTGGCATTATCTGTGAGCATCTTCTTTTTGTAAAGTATATAACAAAATTAAAAAGAAGTTTGCGGATTTCATAATATTTTTTCGCACATTTCAAAATCTCTCAAAATAAAAAACTTTTAAACACAAATTTTTAAAACTTTGATCATAAATAAACCTTCCCTGGGGCCATGTGATGTCCCACACAAAATTTGGGCTTGATCGGTTCAGCCCTTTTGACATTTATTGGATACAAACAAACAGACAAATAAACAGACACCCAGACAAGCTAATTTTATATAAAGATTAGTTGTATGCAGATTTGAAGGAACATTGTGCATCCAAAGTTATTGTCATCAATTTTTAACATTTTTATTTTAGAATTTGAATATGCCTTCAAATTTACGTTGGATAACATTAAATATATATTTATTAATGTTAATTTTCGTTAGAGGTTTTTTTAAATAGTATTAACGGTTTGACAAAACTCATTTAAAATTAAAGACCAAGGTTTAAAAACAATCCGGAGAGAGAATTTCAGACTTTTTAAAGATATTAAGAATTTAAAAATATTATTTTCAGAACTCCGGCGACCCACAAGATGCCAAACTGGATGAAAGAAATATTTCTTCAGATTCTTCCAAAAATTCTGATGATGAGGTTATATGGTGTTGATAGTCCCAAATGGTGTTGATAGTCCCAAATGGTGTTGATAGTCCCAAATGGTGTTGATAGTCCCATTTGGAGCATTGTTTAGTTCCAGCGGAGGTCTTATCTCGAGCCTAACGGTTTTCTCTGTTTGGCTTCTATTTTCAAATCCACCCGCCCAAGGAATTAATGCAAGGAAAGTTATTTCAGAGGTGTGCACAATTTTTGAACTGCAGTGTACTGTCTTTGGGCGGAAAAGTAAACACAAGACGGATGTCACAGTCTGACATGGAATGGAATCCATTTTCACAAAAAATAATCGTATGAAATATTCTGGTCATAGGAAACTATTATGTGAATTTTCAAAATTATCAAAATTAAATGCTTTTCTCCTCCTCGGATACTAGCCGAACACTGATGCATCTATTCTTGTTTACAAATTCCGCCCAGAGAGAACTGGTTTCAAAATGTACGCAGAGTATACGCGACCACAATTAACTTTCCTTGCATTAGTACCTTGCACCCGCCAAGCTAATAAATAATCTTGGGTTGGGTTGGGCTCTGGGCCCAACATTGAACATGATATATGCAGTTATACAATTTTGCAGGAAAATAATTCCCTGCATGGTTTACAGTAGAATCGTTTGATTTTAAACAACATCAAATACACAATGGCTTGCTTTATTGTCGTCTTCCTATTCCACAATTTAACGGGTCTTACTGTTATCGTAGACATAGTGTTAAAGGGCGTAAAACCAAAATGGGGGGTTAGGAGAAAGTTGAGAAGTAATAATTTAATGGATCTATCAGATATTTCTGTACAAATATTTTTCCACAACACCCCTAAGTCATCTGTTTTTATTAATATTAATATGTTTTTAATAATACATATTTAATTAAGTTTGTATTAAATACAGTTGGACCCGCACAACTTTGAAAAAGGAAGACGACATCTAATCAATATTTTGCACGTGCATATATTGGGGCATTATAAAACAAATTGTTTTACCCGGGCGTCATACATCAATAAAACTTGATAAACATGACCTTATATCATTTAGCTAGAAAGGTACTGACGGGTGAAATGATTCTTAGTTTTAATCTTGCCATAGTTGTCAGAAGTTGCCATAATAAACAAATTATTAAGAACATCAAGCTATTAATTTCTGTGTATTGTGTTCATTGTACTTTAAAATCAAATCTAAAGTCTAACTGTCGTCTTCCTCCACCACTGTTAAATGGGTCTCACTGTAAAAACAAAAGTATTTAGACACATCCTTATTATATTGCAGACGACCTCAATACATTCCTCGCTATTCTATGGAGTTTGATGATTCATCCCCGAAGAAGGAACCAATCAACTGTATTGACAATAACTGTAAGGTAAGAGATAAAAAAAAAAACTTTTTGAAGAAAAACTATATTTCAGAAAAATATCGAATGACAGAAACATTTAGCAACATTTTGTCATGATATATGAAAACATTTTCATAAAGTGTAATTTCAATTGACCCTTCATGCAAAGATTTAACCATTGAAACCTTAACCTTAAAAATATGGAAGAAAATGTCGTTTTTTGTGAGTTTCTTCATTGCTTCTGACAAGCAATAAATGCTCAAATAAAAATCAGCAGTTTCAAGAAAACAAAATCATTCAAGGATTTTAGGGTACCGTTGTTAAACAGACATTGCCATCTTTACCTGAAGGGTCACTTGAAATAACTTTAACTAAACTTGTGTGAGAAATAAACTAATTCTCTCCATACAGAATAACTGCGCTCTCATTGTTGAAAACTCCGGATTAGACCATTTAAAATCAGCTGAGATGGGGTTTGGGTTAACTCTGTCAATTAACATTCAAAAGTTCTAAGTTCAGCAAATTTTTTAGAAAGAACTCATTTTGCCTGATTAAAAGCTACCTTTGTAAAGCCTCTCTGAGAAAGTATTATGGTACAAAACACAAATGCTTGAAAAATTAAGACTAAAAACAAATTTGCATATTTTAGGCAACTCAGGTTGGTCCTTACCTGGCAGGGTATAGTGGACTAGACAGCCCTAAACTAGCAGCTTCTCCTGAGTTTAGCCAGGTACAGGATGGTCCAATAAACATCAGCCATAATCTAGCAATTTCTCCAGAATTTTGCCATGTACAAGGTGTCTCAATAAACATCAGATTCTCCAGAGTTTTCCATGTACAAGGTCTCAATAAACATCAGCTTCTCCAGAGTTTTCCATGTACAAGGTGTCTCATTAAAAATCTACTTCTCCAGAGTTTTTCCATGTACAAGGTGTCTCAATATACATTTCTCCAGAGTTTTCCATGTACAAGGTGTCTCAATAAACATCAGCTTCTCCAGAGTTTTTCCATGTACAAGGTGTCTCATTAAAAATCTACTTCTCCAGAGTTTTTCCATGTACAAGGTGTCTCAATATACATCAGCTTCTCCAGAGTTTTTCCATGTACAAGGTGTCTCAATAAACATCTACTTCTCCAGAGTTTTTCCATGTACAAGGTGTCTCAATATACATCAGATTCTCCAGAGTTTTTCCAGGTACAAGGTGTCTCAATAAACATCTACTTCTCCAGAGTTTTTCCATGTGCAAGGTGTCTCAACATCCATCTACTTCTCCGCAGTTTAGTCAGGTATGCAGGGTGTCCCAATAAACATCTGATTCTTCAGAGTTTCGCCAGTTACAGGGTGTCCCAATAAACATCAGCCCTAAACTAGCAGTTTTTCTGAGGTCCTCATTACAGGGTGTCCCAATGAGTATCAGAAATATTGTCTTGACTTTTTATTTGGTGATAAGATCAACTAAAATATTGCAGAACTTTTTTAAAAATGTGACCTTTCTTCGTTGAATATTATAAATTATAAATTTAGAATTCAGTCTTTGTCACAAACTTTGGTTATCTAATTCCTATATATTCGCAACCCAATGTCGGAGACCTTAACATATTTCAAGCTGTAAATTCTGTTAGATCAAAAAATCTAAGTTTAAAATATAAAAGATTACACTATCAGGTTGCAAAGATGAAGGAATCAGAAATTTTGAACTTCTGACAAAGACTCAATTCCTTCGGACAATTTTGATTTTTTTAACTTTAATAAAAGTTGCCTTTTATATACCAACTGCCTTAGACCTCTGGCACACTGCCTGCATGAGGCCTCCTTTTCCCTTTGATAAACTAGACCCTATTATGAAAATGTCAAAATATATGATGCAACTCGCTGAAGTACTCGGCGTAGCCCGTTAAATTTAAAAAACACTTATTTTCCTATAAATATATATATATAAGATCTAGAAAATACCGCTTTTGTAGTTGGTCAAGGTCTCTCAACTAAGTTTTCTTGTCGGAATTCCGTTGCGCGGAATTGCACGCAACTGTTCTCAAATTACAAGCAATTGTGCGGAATTGTGTGGAGTTTACAGGTCAAATCCTGCGTTGGAAACCCTACTCTCCAGATTTTCAAAATTAAGATTGCAAGAAAATTTAGTTTTTTTCTATTAATTATTGTGTTTTAGGAAACTACCGATTGTAATTCTGAAGAGAAAATGCAACAAGACTATGCCAAACAAAATGGAGATATTATGGTAAATACATTTTAAAGAAAAATTTACATATCAGATAAATCAACATAAAGCTAAGTGACTCTGTGGCATGTCGGATTCCCTATTATTTCCTAAAACGCTTTTATACTATTTAAGAAGAAACGGGAAATCTAAGGGTTTTTTCTGAAAATTCATTGCTACCTTTTGTTACAGAAACATTGAAGTAAAATTGATACAGCTTCAGGCTAGAATGTTCCTTTGGTGAATCTTTAAATGTTTTCTTGAAATTCGAACGACAATCTCGTGCAAGGATCTGTTTGACATCGTTAAATAGAGCAAGATTTTAAAGGCAGCCTTAAAATGTAAATAACACTTAATTTTGAATGAAAAGTGACAAAAGTGACGTAACTTTTTCTTTAAATATCATTGTTTGATTTAACTGTTTACAGTATGGAGATCGTTATGATGAGGATATGATATCTACAGCAAGTGATTCCATTTACCATCAATTCAGGTCCGAACTTTTGACTGGCTTTATTGTCCCGGCTTGCTATTTTATAGTCCCGACAGAGCCCTTTATTATCCCGGCTGGATTTTAATCATAAATGTTATTTTTTTCTTCATACCATTTGTAAACAATAGATAAAAATCCGGGCACCTGAACCCATGACTGCATTTTACAGCACACATCAAAGAAAACATAGCAAGAGCGCATGAAATGTCGTCTTGAAATTTATTTAATTATTAATAACAGCTGTAATAATTTCATCATTGGTCTGCACCAAAAGAAAACTGCTGAGATGTTCGCAACTTCAAAGGGTTAAGTTTGATTTGTGAAAATATATCCAAATATCATTACAGACTCATTTTTTTTAAGCAATTGATAAATCAAACTCGTTTTTTTCCGGGGCATTTGTTCTTAAATATGTTGAGAATACGACAGTATAAAAGCCCTTGCTATGTATTCATATGTATGGGATTCACTGTATAAAATGTTGAAGAAAATAATGATGTTTTCAGTCCTGAGGTAGAGCTGGCCTTAAAAGGTGTTCAATTTATTGCTCAACATATTAGGAAAAATGATGAGGATATCGAGGTATGACAAATATTCATCCCACTGTCATTTTTGATAGACATTTTTCTTTATCTAGAGCTGGGCGTCGTTCCTAGTGAACGATTGTTCTTTAATGAAAACGAACGGAATTATCAAAAAAAAAATGTTCTGAAAAGAAGAACATACATGTAGAACGAACTATTGGAACGATTATTAAAAGAACGAACGGGTGGAACGAACGGATATTGCTCGGAAAGAACGTTAAAATTATAAACGCGTTCTTATTAGAAAGTAACGTAAAAAGAACGGAACCATTCAGCTCAAGGTCCTCGTTGAAGAACAGAACAGAACAGAACGTACCCAGCCCTATAGTTCAATTCTATTTAGATTTTATTTTGTTCCGAGCTTGAATTTTGGAACTAATTTCCCTTGAAATCCTTATTCGATGTCCAAAGTGGATATCAAGATTATGAGTTTTCAATACAAAAGTTCCCAACTCCATGACCGTGAAGAAAGTAGCTGAATAGAGGAACCTTTTTTATCATAGTTTGTCTTATAAATTATTTCTTGTTTAATTAGGTTATTGAGGATTGGAAGTACATTGCAATGGTGCTGGACCGACTTTTCCTTTGGCTCTTCACAGCTACTTGTATCATGGGTCAGTTCAGAAGTACATGGTGTCCCACGAAACATGACAGTTGATAAATAGTTTTGAATGTCGTCTTACAGATACTGCATTATGATATTAAAGGTTTTTTTGCAGCTCATTTCGTTAAAAACATCTTCTGTTCAAATATATTTTACTTTGGAATCAAGTTTACTATAATATGACTCCCATATAATATTTTTATTATTGGCTTTGGTAAAAAATTATGGAAGAAGACATTCTAAACTATTCACCAACTGTCATGTTTCGTGGGACACCCTGTAGATTTTACACTTTTAAGAGACTGTTCATTTAAAAGGATACATTTCCTATTCACAGCGATTCCCTTTATTTGATCGTCATTTTAAAAGATATCATCGTTTTTGAAAAGTTCATAATTCTTACAATGTCCTCAAATGTTTCTATGGAAATTTACAAAAAAAGAAAATGATAAGAAAAGACAATAATTCTTGTTTTTCAGTGAAAAATGGATATCTCATAAAGTCATGCTCAGCTGAAGCTTTAAAGGGTATCGGGTAGATTCCTAATATACGATTTTTGGACCTCGGCGCTTGGCCCCCTAGCCTGTCTTAGCCGCAGCGCTCGGCCCCATAGCCTGTCCTAGCCATCGTGCTCGGCCCAGAAAGTGTCTTAACCTAACCTAACCCTAAATATATACTAATTTTGTTGTAAATTATTAAAAATGAAGACCCGTCCTGGCCGCATCGCTCAGCCCCCCCTAGCCTGTCCTAGCCGCAGCGCTCGGCCTAGAAAGGGTCTTAACCTAACCTAACCCTAAATAATAAAAAAAAAATAATAATATTTGCTAAAAAAAAGTGGTCATGTACAAAATTGAAAGGAGAGTGGAGGGGGGGCGGTCCAAAAATCATATACTAGGACGGACACGGGTATCGTTGTGAATTGGACATATCTCTCCAAATAATTGAAGATTCACTTGAAATATGTAAATACGTATACACCCTGGCTATAACCACACAACAACATTGAAAATTACTCAACAATTTTATAAAAACTCCTCAAACTTTTTTTCAACAGCTGTATAAAAATCTAAATTGATAATTTTTTTTATTTTTAACCTTTTTTAGGGTCCGGTGGAATTATCCTGATGGCTCCATCTTTATACGATATGAGGGAGCCAATAGACGCGAAGCACACAACTATTGGAGTTGGCCAATAGACGCGAAGCATAAAACTATCGGAGTTGGCCAATAGAATGCGAAGCATAAAACTATCGGAGTTGGCCAATAGAATGCGGAGCATAAAACTATCGGAATTGGCCAATAGAATGCGAAGCATAAAACTATCTTAACGTTTTTGAGACACCCTGTAATAAATCAACAAGCAATTATTGAAAACATGGACACAGTAATTTTTTAATTTAGGCTCTATTTGTCTAGTTATTTTTATCTTTCCTGTAATATTTAATAATTTCATGTTGTTGCTTTATTCCCTGCAAGAGATTATACAGTCGTCGTCGCATTTATCAATACAATGAAGACGACTTACACATTAATTTGGAAACAAAGAGAAGCTGTCAATTAAATAAGCTTCTCTTTAATTACGTGTAAGCTTTAAATTCGAAAAATGCTCGTAAACAATCAAAACTTAATCAAAAATGTCGTCTTTATTGTACATTGATATAATCGACTACCACTGCATATAAATTATAATAATAATAACCCATTATTGTTGCATAAAGAAGATTAATTCTAATTTATGTTTTCAAATGCCAAAGATAATTTTTGATTAAATCGATCTCAATTTTGATCAGTGCAAGCAAGCATGCTTTTCGCACATTTGAAAGGAAAACGAAACAATAATAAATACTATTTTTAACACCATCAATGCTCAAAGGATTTACAATACAGTATAAACCAGAAAACTGTGTCATGCTTGTCGTCTTCGGTCTTTCTTTTAATAAAGAAACGTCACATATATGGATTTTGTATTATACAATGTTATTTTTGATAATATTTCGGCAGGGAATAAGAATAAAGGAAAGGGCAATGGCGCTGGTCTGGCATGAGAAAGCCAGTCGCACTGCTTTGCAGACGAGTTCGTTATTACACACGCACACTCTTTTGGTACAGACACACAACATGACTACAGTCAAGGAAATTGCAGAACAATGTCGTCAATTATAATCAATCTTGAATAACGAGTAGTTTATTGTAGACTTTAATCAAATTGTATTCTTCACATGAAAATTTGGCTTATAGTGTTGACTTAAATATATAAATAATATATTACATAGTACATGCATATTAAACTTATTTTTAAGTCAACATTTAACAATACACAAATGTATATACCTACAGTACACGCCTTTGGTTCGGTATTCCTTACACACACTCTTTTGGCACGGACACCCCCATGACGTTTCCGCCCCCCTGCATTTAGGGCACATTTCATGAATAAATCAGAAAGAAACTACAAAATCCAAAATAAACAAAGAAAAAAAAGACTTTCACTGTTTTCTGGTTTTTCTGATTTGACAATTTTAAAATATAAAAATAATACTATATTGCATAATGTTTTAGCATGATTTGCCTGTTTCAGAAGTGATGTTATTCAAGACTGTGTTAGTCTGTTTAATCTGTGTGTGTACTGGGAACCCTGACGCTAAAAAGCTTTATGATGATCTTTTGCATAATTACAACAGACTTATCAGGTACGGTTTACAATCGGAATTCCGTTGTCCGGAAATGCGCAGAATTGCACGGAATTGCACGGAATTGCGCGAAATGGCGTGCCATTTGCGTTGGAAACTCTTTTATCAGGTTAAACCTAACTTTCAAAAACCGTTTTTGTTTAAAGGAAATGTTAACGAAAAATGAGGTTTAGGTATATAAAGGGTGTCCCACGAAACATGACAGTTGGTGAATAATTTAAAATGTCTTCTTCCATAATTACTTAAGTTGTTTAAAACCAAAGAGTATTTTGAATATTTAATGGTGGTCATGTTATAGTAAAATTGATTTCTAAGTAAAATATATTTTAGTTAAAGATTTAAAATGTTCTTAATATAAATAATTTTTCCATGGTACTATTTTAGCAGATTTTAAGGCTTTGAACTAATTTTTGTCAGAAATCTGCAAAAATGTTGCCATATATACAGGTAAAATAGGCAGTTTCGATAAAATTCCATATCAAGTCTAAAAACTTGAATTTAAACAATAAAATCCTATTTCAGACCGGTGTTTAATTTTACGGACACACTCGTGGTCAAACTCGGTCTAAAGCTCTCACAATTGATTGATGTTGATCTGAAAAATCAGGTATTTAATTGATTTATTGTATCCGCCCCCCTCCCCTGACGGTTTATAATTCACCCCGTTGGACACTTTTTTTATTCTTAATTTTCTCTTGATTTTAACTTTAATCCGTCATTCTACTGACGTGGCTTAGGGCTTTTCCAACCCAAAGTATTAACCTTTAAAGTGTTAAAGGAATTGAGTCTTTGCCAAAAACTCAACTTGTCTAATCCCTTTATCATTGCAACTTAAGTGTGCAACCCTCTGACATTTCAAACTTAGATTATTTAATCTAACAGTATTCATAGTTTAAAATATCTAAGGTCTACGACATTGGGTAGTAGAGATATAGGAGTTAGACAATCAAAGTTGGTGTTAAAGGCAAGACTCAATTCCTTTCTGACTGATGTTACAGGTTATGACAACAAACGTTTGGGTTGATCAGACCTGGATGGATTATAAACTCCAGTGGAATCCCGAGGTAACAAACTAAAGCTTCTTTCTTGAAAATTGTTGGTCTTACTTTAATAAAAAGCATAGCAATGTTTTTGTGAATATAGATATATTTGCATTTTAGGCGGATTTATCTGGTTTATGTAATATATATCTCTAAACCCCACCCCTTTATCTGGTATATGTAATATATATCTCTAAACCCCACCCCTTTATCTGGTATATGTAATATATATCTCTAACTCCCCCGTTATCTGGTACATGTAATATATATCTCTAAACCCTGCCCCTTTATCTGGTATATGTAATATATATCTCTAAACCCCACCCCTCTCCCTCTTTTATTACTCTATGCTCCCGATTAAATATTTTAAAGTAAAGAAAGGAAAGAAAAATGATTTACCCTCGATATTGGCAATGGAATAAATCTTAAGTTGTTTTAGGGTGCTTCGCCCCCATCTTCTATTAAAACTTCTATATGTGAGCAGTCATTCTTCCGTAAATTCTAAAATGATAACAACAAAATTTGGGGATTTTTTTCGTGAATTTACAAAATTTTATGAAAATCGAGATTTATGGAAGCAAATTTTTTAAATTCTGATCACCCTTGAACCCCTTTAAGTAGGGGAGTCCCCATACAAAGTAAAAGATTGGGCCCGATCAGTTCAGCCGTTTTAACGTTTATATGAACCAATACAAACATATAATAGGCGGAAAAGCAAAGTATAAAAGATGAAAGTAAACTTACATTTCATGCAATTTGCCCCTAGCTATTCCCTTTCATTGCCCCTTTCTAGGATTACGGAGGAGTAGAGACCCTGTATGTACCTAGTGAGAGGATCTGGCTTCCAGATATCGTACTGTACAACAATGCAGGTTTACTTTTCATTTAATAATAAAGGGACAGTTCACTGTTAAGTCCGGTTCATCTAACCAGCTAGAGCGAGCTGTACAGTGCAAATATAGATTTTACAATGCATGCAATATCGGACTGTACACCAAATGAACCATGGCCCCTTCTAGACAAATTATATTGTCACAGTTGACGTATTTTCAGTGAACCAATTTAAACATGTAATATGCAAGTGCAACAAAACATTTATAGAAGGATGAATTTAACAACGTTTATCGTTAAGGTTCCCTGTTGACTTGAAAATTTATGCAACAGTGGCCCGGGAAAAAATAAGAGATTTTTTATCTTTTCAAAACTGAAGAACGTGGTTGAGAACTAGGAATATTTGTGTAGGATACATATGTTCAGAACTAGGAATATTTGTGTCGGATACATATGTTCAGAACTAGGAATATTTGTGTCGGATACATATGTTCAGAACTAGGAATATTTGTGTCGGATACATATGTTCAGAACTAGGAATATTTGTATCGGATACATATGTTCAGAACTAGGAATATTTGTGTCGGATACATATGTTCAGAACTAGGAATATTTGTGTCGGATACTTATAATACCGATTGCTTGATCTCTAGATCCAATATAGGCACTTTTAAATACCTTTGAAAAGAAATTTTTGTTCTTTTTTGACAGTATGCCATTCTAGTGAATTTTATGTGATATGAGCAAATAGCTTTTTTTGTTAATAAGAAAAAAGGCGGTTATGTAACGCTTTTAATTGAGCTTGAAATTGCGCCAAAAGTAACTTTATTAATAGATCATTTTAATTGATTGCTTGATAGATGGAACCTATGAAGTAAGACTAATGACTAAAGCAGAGCTGAAGTATACTGGACACGTTAAGTGGACTCCACCAGCTATTTATAAATCGTCTTGTCAGGTAGCAACTTTTTAGCTACAGGGAGTCCAACGAAACATAAAAGTTGGTAAATTGTTTTGAATATCGTCTTTCATACACTGTATTAGATATATATAAAGGCTGTTCACTGTTTATTTTGTTTAAAAAATCTTTTGCTCAAATATATTTTACTTTGAAGTTAATTTTACTATGATAAGACTCCTATATATTATTTTTATTATTGTAATTTATATTAACCAACTTAACAAATTATTGAAGAATAAATTATAAACTATTTAACTACTGTCATTTCTCGTGGAACACCCTGTATATTCTGTAGTAATTTAATCAAAGTGATGACTGACGACGATAAAATTTTAAATTGTAAACTAATGGACCGATATATTATGTTTTGGAATTTGGTGCGCAAAACTTTGTACAAAGAGAAATTAGGTGTGAATTAAAAATTTGATATGACACACATTGGAGATGACAAGTCAATTTTAAGACGGTTCTCACCTCGGACTAAGCAAAGCTAGCTGCATTTTTGGTGTATAAATCAGAAATCTTAATATTTAAAGGGAGTGTGTCTGGCTACACATGGTACAGGGTGTCCCAATAAACATGGGAATATCTTCTTTGTTATGAATTAGCATTGTAATACCTGATTTCAAAAGCCATAATATTATTATGTCTGCTAGAGTTTATTTTGAAAACGGTAAATGGCCTTAAAGATGTGTCTATAATGTATCCGCAAGATGAACAGTGAATACTGATAAGTTTATTCTGTTTGAATACTGTAATTTTCTTGTTTTACTAAGTACAACCGTATGCAGTCAAAACAAATTGTAAACATAGCAGACGAAAATCTTACGGATCACAGCTTTCTCAGTATCACTATACTAAATCTAAGAATTATTTAAAAAGACGATATCGAATTCGTCACTGAATTCCCATGTTTATTGGGACACCCTGTAGTTGAGCTGAGAATGCAGTATTATTAGGATTCCTTTGAGAATTATGGGCTATGAGACGTTTTTACGTTAACTAAATAGATGTTTTATAAGAGCATATTTCTCAATAGAGGTTAGTCAATATTATACTGAATTTCTTATTGTCTATGAATTTGTTCGCAGATTTCGTCAAATTCTTCAAATGTCGTATTATTGATAACAATTCCAGGAAATCTATAGAAAAATGTTTGTGAACGAAGAAACATTACAGAAACCTATAACTGAATAAGATTACTTATTATAGATGATAAGATTAATTTTTATATTCTCAACCTATTCAATAACAACTAATTAGTTTACTGTAGAAATTTTGTTCCATTTTTTGTAATCGTCATTGTTTTTTAAAAAACCGATTCTCAAAATGAACAATCTATGAGGATTTTGAAGATTGGATTTGCGCTCTTGCTGAACAAATTTGCACAGCAAAAAGTCTCAAAGATCTCCAGTGAATCCTAAAATATTTTTCTACAATACTGCATTTTCAGCTCAACTACATCATCTAGCCAGACACTCCCTTTAAATGTAGTTGTCTTTTAACACTTTTTTCACTGAACTATTACATCAGCGTTTAATTCATTCCTAGGTCCCCAGGAATGAGGGGGGGGGGGTAAGTCCAGAGAAAGGGGGGGGGGTGGGGATCAGTAAAAAGAGATAGTTGTCTTCTAACTGAACTGTATCTCAGATAAATGTGGAATGGTTTCCGTTTGACGAGCAAAGTTGTGACATGAAGTTTGGGTCTTGGACTTATGATGGAAATCAGGTTGGACTATTGAGTGGGCTCACACGTCCAAACATTTTCCAAAGTTTCTGAGAAAAATAAAATGTTTCTAGCAAAAAAAACTATTCTTCCAAAATCTTTGATTAAAGCTTTCCTAAAAAATGCTAAATTCGTTCACACTTAAAATTAACCGAAATCTGGTAAAAATAATACAAAAAAATCGAAATACTTAAATGAAAATTAAAAGTTACGCATTTTTTTGTGCATGTGATTTTTTATTTGATATTTTCGTTTTTAGATTAAAGGTCGTCCTCTTGTGCTTCAAAGTCTTATTTACAGTTTCCGAATTTTCGGCAGAATTTTCAAATAAGTCTTAAATTTTGATAAAAAATTAAACTTGAATTTGTTTTTTTCAATTATTCCTGCGTTGTTGGAAAGCCTTGCATTAGAAATCTATTTCTAATCATTTTTTTGTGTACAGTGAGACCCAAAAAACTGTGGAATAGAAAGACGACATTTAAGCAATCTCACCGTGTTTTTGTATTTTAGGTTGACCTGAAGCATATGCACCAAGAGCCTGGAAATAATGTTGTGGATATTGGAATTGATCTGACAGAGTTTTACTTAAGGTTTTAAATTTGATATTTTGTGTTTTAGATTTGATATTTTGAGATTTAAATTTGATATCTTGAGTTTTAAATTTGAAATTTTAAGTTTTTAATTTGATATTTTAAGTTTTTAATTTGATATTTTGAGATTTAAATTTGATATTTTGAGTTTTAAATTTGATATTTTGAGTTTTATTTAAATTTGATATTTTAAGTTTTAAATTTGATAATACGAGTTTTAAATTTGATATTTTGAGTTTTAAATTTGATATTCTCTTCAGTGTTGAATGGGACATTCTTGAGGTGCCAGCGACTAAGGTATTAAAAGTAAAACCTAATCTAAAGCCCCCTTTTTTTTCTGAAACTATATTTCTTGTTACAAAGTCTATTTAAGGAAACCCTTGATTTTTTTTCGTAATATCATTCCTGAAAGCAATTTAAAAATATGATTTTTTTTATTGGGTTTTCCTAAACATTCTGATAAAATTTTTTTTTATATATTTGATTTTTCTATTGATTGTTTATTGAATTTTTTCTATTGAATTTTTAATCAATTTTTCTTGTTGAGTTTTCTGATGATTCATTTTTTTATTGACATTTTTCTAATTGTAGAATGTTGAGAATTTTGCTGAACTGGAGAGAGAAGCATATATCAAGGCGGAGTACCCGGATAAGGAAATCAAATATTTTCTTTTTGTTCATATAAACACTAAATTCAAGGCCCCAATTCAGCAGGTTTTTTTTTCGAGTGATCATCTGTAAAAAAAAGATACATGACCTTTTTCTGATATCATTGTTTTCCACTGATATTTTATATCATGGGTTAAACATAACTTGGGTGTAAACTGAAAGCTAGAGGAGCTAAGAGGTCACAAATTCTCACCGGTAGTGTCGCATAAATTTGACTAAGTCTTCTTCTGTTCAGTTTGCAATGATTCAGTAACCTTATAATTATATATTTAATTCGTTGTATTAATTTTTTTTAAACTAAGGATTTCATTTTTTGATTAACAAAAATATTTGGATTGATTTGCGGTGACAGCTGCTAACTGATATTACATTTATACTGACGATGCGACGCAAAACTCTTTTCTACACTGTTAACCTTATTATTCCATGTGTAGGTAGGTTAAACCTTATTATTCCTTGTGAAGGTAGGTTAAACCTTATTATCCCTTGTGTAGGTAGGTTAAACCTTATTATCCCTTGTGAAGGTAGGTTAAACCTTATTATCCCTTGTGAAGGTAGGTTAAACCTTATTATTCCTTGTGTAGGTAGGTTAAACCTTATATTCCTTGTGTAGGTAGGTTAAACCTTATATTCCTTGTGTAGCTAGGTTAAACCTTATTATTCCATGTGTAGGTAGGTTAAACCTTATTATCCCTTGTGTAGGTAGGTTAAACCTTATTATTCCATGTGTAGGTAGGTTAAACCTTATTATCCCTTGTGTAGGTAGGTTAAACCTTATTAGTCCATGTGTAGGTAGTAGAGATGTCAACGTTTTGATTTTTCTAGATTTTAGCTTTCGTTACGATAGTGTTCATCAAAAGTATTAACGTTTGAGACGTTACGTTGCACATTAATGAAATTTTATGGCATAGAGTAACGTTACGTAATGAATTTTCTGCACTTGAATACCTTGTACAACGTTAAGCTTTATTAAATGTTATTGAAAAAACAGTAAGCCCCGTTACGCTTTTGCATTTGATGTTTTAAAAAACTTTCCCAACGTTGCGTTAAAGCTTATGTAATATAACCACAATTTTTTAACGTTCCACTTTCATGCAAGGTAAATATTTTCAGAGACCTTACGTTACACTTTCACTTGGTTTAAGATCTAAAAGATGACAAACGTTATGCTTTAATAAAACGTCATTGAGGCATAGTTCTGTACGTTACAATGCATTTCAGTGCAAAGAATATTTTTTTTTAACGTTACGTTTTATCTTAACTTTTCCAATATAAACTCTTTTAATTACGTTTAGAAATTTTACTAAAATGCACCTTTTCTTACGTTACGATTTATCGAAACGTTATTGTGAAAACTTTTTGTTACACTTTTTTACAACTGACAATCAAAACTGTTTATTCAATGCTAAATTCAAATCTGAAAAGCGTTTAAAAAAATTGAAAATTGAGAGAGTCAGAGCTAAAAAACTCTTCAAAAACATTAAAAAGTTTAAAAACCGGAATTTAGTACCGTTATTTGGCCATAACTTCTTTAGGTTTTAATATATTTAAAAATGGTTTTCGAATCTGAATTCAGCATGACATATCCAAGAAAATGATGTATCATATTTATCTTTTGCAAGATACAAGATAGGAAAACACTCCTAATTTTCAAATCATCAATCAGATAAAGGTATACGTTATCATTGGGAATCGAGCATGGCCCTCTTTAAATGGAGGATCACTTGAAATTATCATCGTGCATTTGACGAGCTTAAGAAACAGACATGTTTTCAGGCAATTTATAAAATGATGTAAAATTCGGCAAGGCAAACCACTTTTGCAATTTAACAGTAGTTCTAAATTATTTTAGATTAGGTTAGGGTTAATTTTTTTCTTTTTTTTTACGCAATGCAGACTGACCCTTTTCTTCTATATAACAGAATTCATAGTTTAAAATATCTAAGGTCTACAACATTGGGTAGCAAAGATATAGGGATTAGAAATATAAGTTTTTTGAACAAATTGCAATTCCTTTAGACATTCATATCTAACAGAAGTCATAGCTTGAAATATCAAAAGTCTACAACACCAGCTTGCAAAGATTATTATTTGTGGTGAATTTTTAGTTTTTTTTTTTTTTTTATGTTACTTACAAAGTGAGTAAAAAAGCGGCATTAGCTTTAGTTTTCAAACCACAATAAGAAAATGTTTTCAGAGTTCATGTTTGGGGTTAAAAATATCAAATATAGTAAGAAAAGTGCTAAATTTTTGTTTAACACAAACAACGCGAAAAAAAATTATTTCACATTTTTTTCTTTTTAAAAAAAATCGATTAAAAAATCAGATTTTTTCTTTTCTAGAGTTTCATAAAAATCTATTAATGAATAAAACATAACACGCATTTTCCATTTGATGAAATATTGTTGCATTTTGTAAGTATCTACATTTATAAATTTTAAAACCTAAAACATGAACCATGCCAACTGAAGTTATGATTTCAAGTAGTCAAAAAAACATGAAACCCAGAAATTGTGTTTGTTCACAGACCCGTTCCACTTAATAAGTTGATTTTTTTGCAATTAGTAAATCATTTGCTTTATAACAGAAAATGCATATGTAAAATTTCTAGATGTCGTCTTCCTTTTCCAGAGTTTTAGTAAGTTTCATCAAACAATGGCAAATCCAAAACTTTAATGTCCAAGAAACATTTATAAGATTTGAATTTTCACTAATAGCATGTTACAAAAAAACTCGTTTACACTCCAGAAAGGAGCTAAGTTTTTTTCAAATTTACTAATCCCTATATCTTTCCAACCTGATGGTTTAAACCTTGTATATTTCAATATTAATGGTCTACGACATCGGGTTGCAAAGGTATATTAAATGAAAATTAGAGTTTTTGGCATAAACTCATTTTCTTTAGTCTTTGCTCTTATAATCATCAGTCGAATCTCAAACATTGATATATTAGAGACGTTTGAAATGTTTTGATTGACAGAATTATTGTTACGCTTTTGAAATTAAAACTCAGCCCTCATAGTCTAACGTTTTATGAACAACATTTTCATCAGACATATATCTAACGTTAGTAGTCAATTAGGGTGTTATTGAGGACAATGTTGGCGACCAATCAGAA